>NC_134358.1:89171688-89194188 GCF_048569485.1 Anomaloglossus baeobatrachus
TTGTATGTGCATGTATGTATTTATAGATTGTATATGTTTGTGTGTGTGTATAAGTATATAGCATATGTGCCTGAGTGTATGTGTCTGTGTATAAGGACAGTGTAAAGCATATGTACATATAGAAATTGTGCCCGCATGGGTATATGTAAATGTGTGGGTTTTATGACTATAGAGTGTATATACCTGTGTGTATCAATATATAATAGTGTATATGGCTGTTTGTATATGGGTATCACGGTGTGTGTTATACTGGCTGTACAATAGTTGTACTTGTATGTGTTTATGAATGTAGGATGTATGTGAGTCTGTCTTTTTGAGTGTATACGGTTTCTGGGCTTGTGTGTATGTGTGTATGTGTGTATTTATGATGTGTATATTTATATATTTTATATATATATATATATATATATACATATTATATATATATATATATATATATATATCTACCGTATATGTGTGTGTTCATGGATTTGTGCGTCTGTGTACATATAGGTGTGTTTGTGTGCCCATTGTGTGTGTGTGTGTGTATATAAATATATATATATATATATATATATATATATATATATATATATACAGTTAGGTCCAGAAATATTTGGACAGTGACACAAGTTTTGTTATTTTAGCTGTTTACAAAAACATGTTCAGAAATACAATTATATATATAATATGGGCTGAAAGTGCACACCCCAGCTGCAATATGAGAGTTTTCACATCCAAATCGGAGAAAGGGTTTAGGAATCATAGCTCTGTAATGCATAGCCTCCTCTTTTTCAAGGGACCAAAAGTAATTGGACAAGGGACTCTAAGGGCTGCAATTAACTCTGAAGGCGTCTCCCTCGTTAACCTGTAATCAATGAAGTAGTTAAAAGGTCTGGGGTTGATTACAGGTGTGTGGTTTTGCATTAGGAAGCTGTTGCTGTGACCAGACAACATGCGGTCTAAGGAACTCTCAATTGAGGTGAAACAGAACATCCTGAGGCTGAAAAAAAAGAAAAAATCCATCAGAGAGATAGCAGACATGCTTGGAGTAGCAAAATCCACAGTCGGGTACATTCTGAGAAAAAAGGAATTGACTGGTGAGCTTGGGAACTCAAAAAGGCCTGGGCGTCCACGGATGACAACAGTGGTGGATGATCGCCGCATACTTTCTTTGGTGAAGAAGAACCCGTTCACAACATCAACTGAAGTCCAGAACACTCTCAGTGAAGTAGGTGTATCTGTCTCTAAGTCAACAGTAAAGAGAAGACTCCATGAAAGTAAATACAAAGGGTTCACATCTAGATGCAAACCATTCATCAATTCCAAAAATAGACAGGCCAGAGTTAAATTTGCTGAAAAACACCTCATGAAGCCAGCTCAGTTCTGGAAAAGTATTCTATGGACAGATGAGACAAAGATCAACCTGTACCAGAATGATGGGAAGAAAAAGTTTGGAGAAGAAAGGGAATGGCACATGATCCAAGGCACACCACATCCTCTGTAAAACATAGTGGAGGCAACGTGATGGCATGGGCATGCATGGCTTTCAATGGCACTGGGTCACTTGTGTTTATTGATGACATAACAGCAGACAAGAGTAGCCGTATGAATTCTGAAGTGTACCGGGATATACTTTCAGCCCAGATTCATCCAAATGCCGCAAAGTTGATCGGACGGCGCTTCATAGTACAGATGGACAATGACCCCAAGCATACAGCCAAAGCTACCCAGGAGTTCATGAGTGCAAAAAAGTGGAACATTCTGCAATGGCCAAGTCAATCACCAGATCTTAACCCAATTGAGCATGCATTTCACTTGCTCAAATCCAGACTTAAGACGGAAAGACCCACAAACAAGCAAGACCTGAAGGCTGCGGCTGTAAAGGCCTGGCAAAGCATTAAGAAGGAGGAAACCCAGCGTTTGGTGATGTCCATGGGTTCCAGACTTAAGGCAGTGATTGCCTCCAAAGGATTCGCAACAAAATAATGAAAGAGGTTTCATTTCAAATCCAATGTGGTGGCATGCAGAGCCCAACTCGCGAAAATTGTGTCACTGTCCAAATATTTCTGGACCTAACTGTATATATATATATGTAATGTGTGTATAGATATAGAAAGATAGCTAGATAGATAGGCAGATATATGTGTGTGAATTTATATATATATACAAGTAAAATATATCTTTGTACTGTATATATATATATATAGATATATGCATATATATGTATTTGTGTGCATGTGTAGGTGTGAGTATGTATATATATATATATATATATATATATATATATATATACATACATGTGTGTATGTATGTATGTATACTGTGCGTGTGTCTATATGTACAGCATATATATATATATATATATATATATATATATATATACTGTATATGTTTGTGTGTGTGTGCATAGGTAGTGTGTTTGCATTACTAGGCTATGGTGTCCGGCCGGTGTGTGTCACGGTGTGTCATTCTGGGCATCTTGACTTTATCTGCCATCACCTCTTTCCTCAAAAGCACTTCCCAGAGTGAGATTAGTGCAGCCTTTATCAGGAATTTGGGGTTAGTCAGTCTACACAACAGAGCTGAAACCACTGGAAATGTATGATCTGGTCTGAGGGACGCTTAACCTAAACAGAAAATGGAGTGGGACTTTATTATCTGGAGGAAGTGAGTCACACTGCGCTGGAGCTCTGATTTATGGCCGATCGGACTTCCTCCATCCCATCATTTATTTATCTGGAGATTGATCTGCTGATCGTTCACTTTCCAAAGCTCAGCACATACACAGGTCTATGATATTATGTACATATTATATACATACATAGAATGGACTATTCTCACTTATCCACCACTGCGTGTGACCTTGACCCTTCACATTTGGGATAAGACGGGAACAGAACTTCTGGAATCAAAGGGGTATCTTGAAATTCATGGACCCAAATGCAAAATCAGCAATGGGATCCCCTCATATGTTGTCATTTATAGCTCAAGGACATGGGAGCAACTGCACCTTCTGCACCCCCCCATAGATAAGATCCTGTCTAATGAGCAAAATTAAATATTTTTTCTAAAAGGGGTTGTCTATTATCAAACACCTCTTGGTTAATCACTTCATTGCCCCATATAGGGTAAAACAATCAGTACTCCCCCTCTAAAGTGGAGCATTCCTGCGTTGTTGATGAGGCTGTTCTCAGCGGGTTACATTAAATAGTTGCGGTCAAGTGAAACAATAAAGTCATGGGACCCATTTAGAACTGAAGGTCCGAATGAACCCGCTGTGTGAGGGGAGTATTCATTGTTTTTATTTTGGGCACTGAAGTGATTAAACAGGGGTTGTACAGTATTGGCAGACCCCTTTAATCATTGACGTGTCATGATAAACACCAAGAACACTGGATTGCATGGAAGGTGGACATGAAAGGTGAACGTGAAAGGTGGACGTGAAAGGAGGATGTGGAAGGTGGACGTGGAAAGTGGACGTGGAAGGTGGACGTGGATGGTGGACGCCGATGGTGGATGTGGATGGTGGACATGGATGTGGACATGGAAAGTAGACATGGAAGGTAGACATTGATGTTGGACCTGGATATTGGACATGGATGTTGGACATGAAAGGTGGACATGAAAGGTGGACATGAAAGGTAGACATGAAATGTAGACATGAAAGGTAGACATGGATGTTGGACATGAAAGGTGGACATGAAAGGTGGACATGAAAGGTAGACATGAAATGTAGACATGAAATGTAGACATGAAAGGTAGACATGGAAGGTAGACATGGATGTTGGACATGGATGTTGGACATGGATGTTGGACATGAAAGGTAGACATGAAATGTAGACATGAAAGGTAGACATGGAAGGTAGACATGGAAGGTAGACATGCATGTTGGACATGGATGTTGGACATGGATGTTGGACATGAAAGGTAGACATGAAATGTAGACATGAAATGTAGACATGAAAGGTAGACATGGAAGGTAGACATGGAAGGTGAACATGGAAGGTAGATATAAAAGGTGGACATAGAAGGTGGGTATGGCTGGAATCCCATATTTTCTGAAGTGGAGAGAACCAATAGGACTCACCAATGATCATTTTTTTCTTAAAAACCCTACAATCCCCTCTTTTTATTACCGTAAGCGATATACTTCAGTCTTGATATTTGTGTCGACCATGCATAAAGTAAGGAGCATTATTTCCAGACACTGCAAGGTCTCATTGAGCGCGGGAGATCAATAGGTTAAGACAATAACGTCCCATTATTTCTCTTCCATGAACTGAACATATTGACATTTCAGGACTTCCGATGCTGCGGTGCACATGATAAACCACTACCATTTACAGAACGACTGGCTGCAGTGACACTTACTTTAATGTCTGTCATTTCTGCCTCCAGGTTGGAGGAATTACAGAGGACGGAGTTTTGATGGGTGAGGGGTTCACATTTTAATTCACAGTAGAACATAGAGATTATATTCCAGCTGGAATCATACGGTCGGGAGGTGCCAGATCCACTTCAGTTTATATATTTTTCAACTTGCTTGGAATTTAGCACCAGACAATGTGATTCTTTGTGTGTTATCATAATGAGCACAATTACTCCAATTATGGCAGCGCTTGCTCCGCTTCTATGTTTGGGAATGTGCGTTCTCCATGATGTGCCTAGGATTTTGCACAGCTCTAGTTCAGATACTAATAGAAAAGCTGAGATCTACATCCCATCCTTGGCTCTTGCCTATATAACGTGGCACACCGAAAGTATTTCTTGACATAATCACAATTTTACCAATTTGCTTTTGAAATCGCCAGTGACTGAGATCTTGATATACAACATTTTCTATTTTCAATCTGAATTTAAAGGGAACCAACCATCAGGATTTTCATAGATAAAGTAAAGCCAGTGCTATACTGGAGCTAAGATGCTGAATGTAACATAGCTTTTGTTCAGAAATTGGAGGTATTATTTCAGAAATATGTGCAAGTAAAGTTCCAGCAATGCACTGCTATTTGATTGACAGGTGCAACAGGAAGGGAATATGAGGGTCGGGTCTTGCTATCTATTCCTGCCCCTGTCTGCCTGCCTGGCTTTCCTCCCCCTGCCGCTGTCTTAAACATTAATTCCGGCGCAGGCAGACGGACAGGGGCGGGAATAGATACCTAGTCCTAACCCACATATTCCCTTCCTGTTGCACCTGTCAATCAAATAGCAGTGCATTGCTGGAACTTTACTTACACATATTTCTGAAATAAAACATACAATCTCTGAACAAAAGCTATGCTTACATTCAGCCTCCTAGCTCCAGTATAGCACTGGCTTTACTTTATATAGGAAAATCCTGATGGTTGGTTCCCTTTAAATTGTAGTGGTCCAGTAGTGAAATGTGGAGCAGAAAGAAGGGAGCAGTAGGTATGAGGTTAGTGGGGGGTAGAAAATCAGTTCAGCCTGGTCCTTGAGAAGCCGCTATCTAAGGCTCTGGAGAATTAACAAATTAAAAATGGGATTTATTTTAGGATAAAAATGGTCCTCATGGTTTTTGGGAGGGACTGGGGCAAAAAAACTAAAATGCTAGCCCTTGGTTTTTTGTAAAATGAGGATTTAGATGTTTTATCAGGGAAACCATATATTGAATCCGCTGCGTAGACCCCTCATCAAGTATACCCAATGCCAAACAAAAATTCAACCCCCCCATAGTAACTGCATCAGAGATCGGTCTTCCTGCAATGGAACGTGAGGAGCGCAAAGTACATAATACTTGTGCACCACTCAGGCTATGACCTGACCTTAAGATGGTCCTTCAACATTACATCAGCCACTTGAGGGTGCCATTGGGCTCGAAGGAGCTTTGTCTTGACTGAGACAAAGATATAATGCCCAGCAGAGTCATTAGTAAAATAATTATGAAGGGGACATGATTCTTCCAGGAGTGCCCTGGCCGCTTAGCTATGGTGGTGTTAACTAGAATCGGACCTCTTGTAATCATAGTTTCATAGTTTCATAGTTTTTAAGGTTGAAGGGAGACTCTAAGTCCATCTAGTTCATCCCGTAGCCTAACATGTTGATCCAGAGGAAGGCAAAAAAAACCCCAATGTGTCAAATAAGCTCCAATGGGGAAAAAAATTCCTTCCTGACTCCACATACGGCAATCAGACTAGTTCCCTGGATCAACACCCTGTCATAAAATCTAATATACATAACTGGTAATATTATATTTTTCAAGAAATGCGTTCAGGCTCTGCTTAAATTTTACTAGTGAATCCCTCATTACAACATCATGCGGCAGAGAGTTCCATAGTCTCACTGCTCGTACAGTAAAGAATCCTCATCTGTGATTATGATTAAACATTCTTTCCTTAAGACGTAGCGGATGCCCCCGTGTTCCAGTCGCAGGCCTAGGTGTAAAGAGATCTTTGGAAAGGTCTCTGTACTGTCCCCTCATATATTTATACATTGTGATTAGATCCCCCTAAGCCTTTGTTTTTCCTAACTAACTAACCCCAAGTTTAATAACCTGTCTTGATGTTGCAGCCCCCCCCATTCCTCTAATAATCTAGGTCGCTCTTCTATCTACCTGTAAGATTATGCTATTTATAACCTTCTATACTTTTGCTAACAAGAAATGCATCCATTCCTCTCTTAAATTCATTCAGTGAGTTGGCCATCACCACTTCCTCAGGAAGAGAGTTCCAGTATTTAGAATCTACCCAAAGGATAAGTTATCATTTTTGTAAACAAGAGGCCCTCTGTTAGGGCCAGGTGGACGGGCAGACCCAGGAGGTGGATCCACTGGGCCGAACTCCTTGATGATGGTAAGGGGTCCGGTAGCTGGAGCACTAAAGGTAGCAGGACAGTCCGTGCACAAGAGTGGAATGGAGAAGTCCCTGGGACCACGGAGTCACTGATGGTAGTCCGGGTGACGGAGCTCAGGTTCGGAAGCCGAGATGATGTCAGGCGGAGTCCGGAACCGATGGAGCGAGATGACGGGTCACCGCAGGAATCAGAGATGGAACGGACTCTCAGGATGGCAGATAGGCAGCGTTCGGGGTTCGGGATTCGGTAGGACCGGATGACGAGGCAGGATCGGCTCTAGAAGAGAGAGAGGTGAGTATCTCACAGAAACACAAGGAGACCTGACTCCTAGCTTGGGAAACACGAAGAACAGGCCCCGCCCACTTGGACACTAAACCCCTTTATACCCTGTACCTGTGTGCTTCATTTCCTGTCAGTGGACGCTGGCCCTTTAAGAAAGGGTCAATGACCGCGCGCGCGCCCTAATGTGCATGAGCACGGCCCGGGTGCCAGAAGCCAGGGCAGGGAGCGGTGAGGAAGAAGCAGGAGAGCCGGGCTGGCGGTGTGTAGCAGACGGGCGCCGGGAGCGGGGATCGGGACGCCTGGGGACCGCGGGAAAAGGAGGCTGGAGACCGGGGAGAGGAGCAGAGAAGTCGGGGAGCGTGGCAGGTGAGCCGGGGAGAAGGGCAGGGGACCCGGGGAGCGTGACACCCTCCTATCCTTGAGGCCTCCGACACACTCACGTGAAAATCACGCACGTGCCGAGAGACACGTATTTCCCCTGCGTGTTGCGTGCAGGTAAGTACGTGTCTCTGGTACGTGCGGGCCACGTGTGTTCTCTGCATGCTATCCGTGAAAACATATGGAGAACAGGTTATTTGCATACTCACGTGGTCCTTCCTGCTGTCCACGGTACTGATCTTCGGTCTCCAGCCCTGCCGTCTCCCCGCTGCTGCTGCTGCTTCCGGCCGCAGTGAAGTGAATATTAAATGAGAATAATGAGCGGCGGTCGGCAGAAAGTGACAGCAGCGGCAGAGACAGGAGGGCTGGAGAAGGTGAGTTAAGGTTTGGTTTTTTTCTCTCTGACACGTGTGTTTTCTCCGGCGCGTGTCACACGGGACCGCATCCACACTACACCCGTGTGGTACCGGTGCGGGCCGAGTGACACCCGTGCTGCCGGAGAAAACACTGACATGTCAGCGTGTAGAAAAACGCACACACGTACAAACGCACACGGACACACGTTCCGTGTGGTTTTACGTGTGTGTGCCTGCTACAATGGGGTTGCATTGCTGAACGTGTCTCCGTGCCGCCGGTACGTGCAAAAAATGGCAAACACGTAACGTCGGCACGGATGTGTGTCGGAGGCCTAAAGGGGTATTCCCATCTCCAAGATCCTATCCCAATATGTAGCAGGTTTAATAATAAGAATATTGGCAAATACTTCCAATTTGAAATGTAGTATAGTTCTCCTGATTAGCTATGTCTATTACCTCATGTGCAGGGCATCGCAAGGCCTTAGGTATCCATGGTTATGACCTCTAGCAACTATCTAACTAACTTTGACTATATGCGTGATCGTAACCATGGATACCTAAGATCCTGCAATGCCCTGAACATGAGATAAGTGACATAGTGAGTCATATATTTCTAATTGGAGGTATTTATTAATATTAATATACTAGAAATTAGGATAGGATCTTGTAGATGGGAATAACCCTTTAAAGGGGTTGTTTAGGCTTGGTATGAATGTCTGCAATGACTCTCTAAATCTTCACAGTGTGCACACCACACACTGTCAGGATTCTCTAGTGCCAGCGTAGTTGTAATCATGGATATCTAAGATCCTGCAATGCCCTGAACATGAGATAACTGACATAGTGAATTATAAGAACTATACTACATTTTTAATTAGAGGTATTTGCTAATATTAATATTATTACACCTACTACAAATTAGGATAGGATCTTGGAGATAGGAATAACCCTTTAAAGGGGTTGTCTAGGCTTGGTATAAAAGTCTGCAATGAGGCTCTAAATCTTCACAGTGTGCACACTACACACTGTCAGGATTCTCCAGTTCCAGCAGCAGGCGCGGGCGGACATGTGAACACAAGTATGTGATTTGCATCCTTCCTACCATATTCTGAGTAGAATATTCTGACTATCTTCACTACATACAATACTCTCTCACCGGAGAATCCTGACAGAGAGCAGTGTGCACGCCATAGAGTGACCACAGACCATCATCCCAAACCTGGACAATCCTTTTAAGCTCCTCTTATCACCTGCTCACAATGATATTCCAAAGTTCCCCCCGGAATTCCTCAATACGTCTTCTTCTCCCCTGTTTAGGCGACAGATGTAACTGGAGGACATCAAGGTGAAACTGTCAGTCTCCTCACCTAAATGCTCGGCTTTGCAGCAGCTCAGCAGGTGCCATGTGTACATTTTCCGAAGGCCAAGTGTGTCATTTCACAAAAGACGAGTGATAAGAGGGAAGAGCCGAACGCAATCAGTTTTTTTCCCCGTGTTTTTCAATTTGTGCAGGATTTGAAGAGCTATTTAGTTAAACTGCTACATCTGCCTGAATATGAATATTGAAGCTCCACCACGAAAAATAAACACCCTGTAATTTAGGAGCCTCTGTAATCTTTTGTTAATGCAAGTGGTTTTCAAAAAACATCAATTTTCTATTCTAACATTCCTTTGCCTAATGTGAATTTTTGGCTCTTATCACTTATCCTTGGTGGATAAAAATGGTGTTCTGCAATTAGAATGCGCAGGATACGCGGGGTTGAGCGCTTTACTTCGGATACCATTAGCGTCTGCAGAGATGCAAGCAATAAATCAAATGGCATATTTCACATATTTTATATGGCACGTTGGGCATTTGTTTGTGTAACTTCCCTCCGCTAACTGATATTTTATGTGAACGGAGCTTCAAATTCCCAAATATAGCTATAGAATTACTACGACTGCCTTCCTACAACCCCGTGCATGTAAAGTAAAAACACAAAGGCAGATGTAATGACTGTCGAAGAGCCATGATGGCATTTGTGGAGTAGAGAACAATCATCTTTTCGCTTTGTTATAATATTTAGTATCTTTCAGTCTTTTACATTTTCTCTTTGTACAATCACATAATATTTTAAAGGGAACTTGTCAGGTCCTATATGTACCCAGAGCAATGAGCAGTTCTGAGGGCGTATTTCTAATCCATGCCTAACCGTCCCTGTATACACTAGCATAGTTGAAAAGATCTATAGAAAAATATTTCTAAACAACCTTTATGATATGCTAATGAGGCCAAGGACTAGTACCCTGGGCCTTACTTCCCTTGGCTAGTCGGCCCCCTCAGAATGCAAGCACTCCCCTGTGGGCGTGCTAACATGCTAATGAATGCACAGCATCAGTGGCATGGTCGTGCACACCTCTCTGCTGCCATCGCGGTTGGCGCTGGTTTTCGGCTCAGTACCCATGATCAGAAGTACTGGACTTCTGGTCATGTGCATTATGAAGCTGGATGTACACATCCCTGGTTCAAACTGTTGTAGTGCACATAACCGACAGTTTGGGGACTTCTAGTCATGCGCACTGAGCTGAAAACCAGTGTCAACCACGGTGACAGCAAAGAGGTGAGCATGACCATGCCTCTGACGCTGCGCATTCATTAGCAGGTCAGCATACCCACAGGGGCGTACTAACATGCTAAGGGGGCCGACTAGCCAAGGGAAGTAATGCCCTTGTGACTAGTTGCTTGCCTCATTAGGATATAATAAAGGGTCTTTCGAAATACTCTTTATCTATGCTACTATTGCCTACTACTATGCTACTATAGGCTGGGACAGTTAGGCAGGGATTAGCAATATGCCCAGAACTACTCTTGGTTCTGGGTGCATACAGGACCTGACAGGTTCCCTTTAAACAAAAACGAGGCAAAATCTATTTTCCCAATGGCCTCGTTGCTCATAATAAAAACAAGTAATAAGAAACTTACGAGATGCTCAATTACTCTGATTCTGGATAGTGTCTTCATGGGTCCACACCGATGTCACTACCCCAAGCGGCCCAATATACAACAATTTATATATTATTACAATTCTCTTATTTTGGACGTAAAAGAGGAGAAAATAAAATATTTACTATCTTTATGCAAATTGTATAAATGTCGCAAACGATTATAATACTCTGCTTCAACTAATTGAAACACAGGGTTCATGTGGATAAAAAAAATTACTTCAAGAAGCAGATAACTTCTTAAAACCTCCCTGTAACAATAAGGAAATTGTGACGTGTGATAATTATAGCTTCTATTTATTAAAGTACTAATTACCTTTAAGTTTAGGGACCTTTGGTGCTTCAGGTGGGTCCTTCATCAGATAAAGGCAAAAAGAAGTATGTTATTTAGTAAACATTTCCATTGTGATGGGTTGTGACCTGGAGGCTGATCCATACTGATCACACATAGCGTAGACCGTATTGTAGAAGTGCAGCGAAAACCGTCATCTGTGACGCCGTGCAATGCCCACGGTTCAAAACTCGGCATTGTACAGAACAAGCACAGTAGAATGGATTTCTAAAAATCCAATGAATACTGTGTTTGTTTGTCCCGCAGCATAAACTGACATGCGGCATGGCTTTCCGAGCCGCAAAATGTCAATTTATTGCCACAAAGCCACGAGTATTATCCACTGAAAGAATAGAGAGAAAGTTCCACGGAAACCCAAACCCTTATCGTAGCCACGGGCAATTGTAGTTTCCTGCGGACAGCACTCGTGGCCCCGCAGGAGAGGACATGCTGTGTCCAGGACACAGCCTGTCCGGATCATGGGCACGTAACCTTAAACTGACAGGTTTCTGACCTGCAGCATGTCAATTTGTGCTTGGCAGAGACACAAGTGTTCTCAGTGGGACAACACAGCAAAAATTACTGCACCCAAAATCCTAATCTTGGGCACAGACACGAAAAACACTAATGTTTCCAGAAGAGTAGTGACACGGCATCTAGAACGCATTGTCTTCCTGATGGTGGGCACATACCCATAGGCGGGCTTTGCACACTACGACATCGCAGGTGCGATGTCGGTGGGGTCAAATTGAAAATGACGTACTTCAGGCATCGCATGCGACATCGTAGTGTCTAAAGGCTCGATGATACGATTAACGAGCGCAAAAGCGTCGTAATCGTATCATCGGTGCAGCGTCGGCGTAATCCATGATTATGCTGACGCGACGGTCCGATGTTGTTCCTCGCTCCTGCGGCAGCACACATCGCTGTGTGTGAAGCCGCAGGAGCGAGGAACATCTCCTACCGGCGTCACCGCGGCTTCCGTAGGATATGCGGAAGGAAGGAGGTGGGCTCCGCCCCTCCGCTCCTATTGGCCGCCTGCCGTGTGACGTCGCAGTGACGCTGCACGACCTGCCCCCTTAATAAGGAGGTGGGTCGCCTGCCAGAGCAACGGTCGCAAGACAGGTGAGTCCATGTGAAGCTGCCGTAGCGATAATATTCGCTACGGCAGCTATCACAAGGATATCGCAGTTGCGATGGGGGCGGGCACTATCGCGCTCGGCATCACAGCATCGGCCTGCGATGTCGCAGCGTGCAAAGTGCCCCTTAGACTTTCAAATCCACCAATAGTTTTTCAAAGTGGATTTTTCCTCTAGCTCTTAGGCTGCACACCCTCGGGCGTATAACCCGGATGAGTAATATCTAATATTTTATCGGGTCACACTCTATGGAACAGTGCAGATCTGCGTTTTTTTTCATGCCTCTGCAAATTGGATCACACACACCTATTGAAGTCTATTAGTGCGTGTAAAATATCAGATTGTACTTGGATGTCATCCAAGTGCAGTTTGATTCACGCCAACATAGTCAATGAAGAAGATGGAGAAATTAAGCCTTACTATTAGGCAGGACTATACTTTGTGAATATTACTTTATTTTAATCCAGCTGAATATGCATCAAAAATGTCCATCATGAACTGGAGGTTCTCCAATGAGTCTTACTGTATTATGTCTCATTGTCCATAATGATAACGAGTCTTCGTTTGTGAAGGTCTGGTCCGGTGCTTAACTACCGAATATGTTGTAGTTGTGGTTGCACAAGAGTCCTGGTTACTGTGTGGTTCAATCTGTAGTTTGATTTGAAAAAAGGCTCGGATTGAGCCAGAAATGCGTAAAATAACTACCTGAATCTACCAGGAGTGTGGCTCCTTTCATCATTTCAGGGCGGTCATCCTCAAACGTCTCTCCTATTTTTATCCACAATAGGAAAATATTTGTAAAATACAGTTGGGTCTAGAAGTTATTGGTCAGCAACAGAACGTTCATAATGTAAGGTCTGATTACACATTCGAGAGCTGTCTGATGGCCACCAACTATCCTCCACAGCTCATGAGTTCTCTATGAGAGAGAAACTTCCAGTCTCCACTTATTTCCCAAACACAGGATCGGTCATTGGAAATCCAACAGATCGGAACCTTCCCTCCCCGATGTGATCTATTGGGGAAACTCCAGAGCCCTCCTGCCAGTATTGGTGGGTTTTGTCCACTTTAATTTCATTTTTATGAGAGTCTTTTGTCTGTCATCACCAGTATAATGGATTTTTAAAAAAAACCATCACGATCTACATAAAGTCTTGACTTTCAGTGTTAATGCAAGGCATTTTACAAAAATATGATATATTAACTTTATTTATATTTTACAAAACTAAATTCCTATTACAGATTTTGCTATGGGTCATACACCTTCAAGTTTCTTTTCAGGGTCTTGTGTTTTGTTAAAGATTCAAGTTCAATAATTGCCTTTATTTGCCTATTGAATTCTTCTTGCGTGAACCCACTTGCGGCATTCGAAACGCGCCGCCTGCCCTCCTATTTCCCATATTTTTTCTTCTTGCCATTTTAAATGATGTAATGGAATAAAAATGATTGATTGTAATAAAAAAAAGATCATCCTGGAGCTGGAACTCGATTTTTTGGGGGGGAAATGATTCAGTAGTTACGATGCCTCACATATTGTGTATTCCCGTTGTTCTTGATACTACTATATGTGGAAATTGATTGTTTTGGTATAGTACACTATGTGCACACAGGACTTATCATTATGTGCCGCAGCTTCTACACGATGCTTTGTTGATTTCAACGTCTGACCATGCCAGGGAAGCCTTGAAAACCTCCGTTTGTTCTGAAGCCATTATTTTACTTGCCTGTGCGGCTTTTGAAGTCACATCATCTATTTGCGTTCGGTTTTGGGATCAGCTGAGAGAACATGGACTAAATCATATTTGCAGCTGGGCAATTACAATGCACCCTAAGATCTGTGAGCTTCAACCATGAACACAGATGCCTTCAAAGTTCTGTTTTTCTTCCATGTGGAAGTCATTGGCATAGAACAGATGCCTTCATTTTGGAGAAACCAGCCTCTGGATATAATTGGTTCTCTCTTCCCGTGTCCTCTAGGGAACGTCTATTGCAGATTAAATTAGATGAAAAAGAAGATGAACACAAAACAAAAGCTTTTCATGGTGTTTTCACCGTTCTTCCCCGGACGACTTTACTGTTGAGAGATTTCACCGTATTTAATGATACCACATTGTCTTTAGTACACAGTAGCATAAATTAAATACATATATCACTATGGCATTTGCAATGGAGAGCTCATCATTTATTTATCCTGATTTCTGGTTATAGTAGACAGATTATTAGAGTTAGTTATTAAGCATTAATGGTGGATGCCATTACGTTTGCCTTGCATTGTAATTTTGTAAAGCGTTTATTTTTAACAACCGACATGCATTTGCTGATAGTTAAAGTAGATGATAAGGCAGACAGGATGTAAGATAATCGGAATAAAGCGCTGTACGCAGCATCGTAGAAGGGCTAATGGATCACTCCCATTAAAGAGACAGCCATTCAGAGAGATGGGCCTTGGATCCGAGTTTGTAATCTCTCCTCAAGGAGAGGAATGTGGACCTGTACGCCTAAGGGGGTTAGGATGTTAGATTGGTAGGGTTCTAACTATTGATACCCAAGCCAAAAAATGTTTTAAGGAATCATGGCACACATTTCAACTCTAGCTTCACAAACTTGTGCTCTCCTTTCTTCATTAAAATTATTCCAGTAACAGCATTTCACTCACGGGCTAAAGGATGTCCGGCGCACGGTGAATCACACAAAAAACAAGGGGTGCATTGGGAACACTTTAACAACAGAGGGCCCTGTCGCTAGGGAGAAGGGTAAGGGGACACCTTCGGAACTCTCCTCAAGCTGTTTCTTGAGCTCCCTAACATCCCTATACAGGGTATTTCAACCCGTCACCGAGCTGGATACCTAATCCCTCATTAGACCTGCAAACGTTCTGGCTAGTGAGATGGCCAGTGAGAGAAACTAGTCCAACCACTGCGCTATGGAAGGGAAGAAAAGATAGACAGGGGAATCAACAAAAGGAGAAGGTTAAGATAAATCAGACACCAGAACTAGAACCTACACTGCTTCTGATGACAAGGGCTCCAGCAGCATCTTCCACCTCCAGACCTAGCTTCAGAATGGATTCAGAAAAAAGGGCCCCCTCTACCGGGAGATGTGACCATATATAGGGGATGTGAGGGGTCACCAACCAAAAACATCTTAGGAAAGGCGTAATCAGGTAATCAGAAGCTGCTCACAAGGAAAACTGACATTAACCCTTGATGCATCAATAGAAAGGAAAATACATTTAATCTCCAGTCTCACAAGGCAAAGTGAAGCTGGGGACCTAAACCTGTCACAAGTCTCCTAACAATGGAAGACGTCCACGACACAGCATTGCCTAAGTTTCAGTAGATTAAATACCCACACGATTCAGACTTGCAGCATGCGCAAGGGCGCTGGGACATCCGAAATGCGTGGATATAATTCGTGAAACTTGGGAAATGCTGTTACTAGAAGATTTGGATGAATAAAGGAGAGCACAAGTCTATGAAGCTGTAGTTATTTTGCATTATTGTACACGTCCTGGCTGGAGCTGGACTTTTTTTCTTTACTGTCTCCTTATGGTTGGGTTTATCCATACTCTCTTGTACCATATTGGGTTTCGTGGTAATAAAACATTTTCTCATTAACTTAAATTCACTTTATAGGGGGTTTAGCAATGAAAGTCAAAATCTCCTATTCAGATCAATAGAAGTCGGGTGTACAGTACCCGGCCATGGCCGCTATTAATAGTGAAAATTTCCAGCCACCGGCACCAAGAACAGCTGATCTTTGGGGGTGCCAGTTGTCTGATTTCTGCCAATCAGACGTTGATGACTAAGGGGTACTTTGCACGCTTTCGCAAGCCGATGCTGCGATGCCGAGCGCGATAGTACCCGCCCCCGTCGCAGCAGCGATTTCCTTGTGATAGCTGCCGTAGCGAACATTATCGCTACGGCAGCTTCACATGGACTCACCTGTCCTGCGACCGTCGCTCTGGCCGGCGACCCGCCTCCTTGTTAAGGGGGCGGGTCGTGCGGCGTCATAGCGACGTCACACGCCAGGCGGCCAATCGGAGCGGAGGGGCGGAGATGAGTGGGATGTAAACATCCTGCCCATCTCCTTCCTTCCGCATATTCTACGGAAGCCGCGGTGACGCCGGTAGGAGATGTTCCTCGCTCCTGCGGCTTCACACACAGCGATGTGTGCTGTCACAGGAGCGAGGAACAACATCGGACCATCGCGTCAGCATAATTATGGATTACGCCGACGCTGCACCGATGATACGATTACGACGCTTTTGCGCTCGTTAATCGTATCATCGAGCCTTTACACACTATGATGTCACATGCGATGCCGGAAGTGCGTCATTTTCAATTTGACCCCACCGACATCGCACCTGCGATATCGTAGTGTGCAAAGCCTGCCTTATCCTAAGGATAGGCCATCAATGATAAAGTAGTGGACAAACTCTTTTACCGATTTGTGGCTTTAAACAAAAGCGAATTGGTAAATATTTACCGATCAGTGGTCAATAATGTACACTAAGAGATCCGTAATAAATCATTCCGTGCACATAGGCTGCCATTGTTTTTGGCAGCAGAATCCTGTTTACACAGGATAATGTGCTGCCGAAAACGGAAGCCAATTAACAAGCGCTTTGCTTGTTCATCAAGACTGTTTACACTTGAAAACTTTCATGAAACAAACAATCCTACGAACGCTCATTGATGATAGTCTTTCAGTGTAAACATCTCTGCAATGTCCATAGTGTCCCCATTAGTGACATCATATAGATAAAGGATCCTCCCGAGTGTACGGTGCCATTATAAGCCAGTGTTGGAATGCAACAATTGGCAAATGCAGCAATCCATAATTTTTAATTTTATATTTCGATGACAGAACAGAAAATAAAAGTTATAATGCAAGTGTCAACCCTGCATAAACAGTACCGCACAGACGCCTAATGGCAATAAACGAATCCACCAGACACTAGTATAACACACCGCCCCTGGGCACGTCACGTTGGCCCCGGTTTAGAGTTACCCTGATGGATAGGGACCAACATTATTGTGCAGTATTTAACACTAGAAAGCCATGCTGGACACAAGGAGGATCTTTTGTGGCCTCTATCAGAAAGACTGACCAAAGAAGACTAATGCAGTTGCTTTCGGTCACTTCTCATTTCTGTTTCATAAATTTCTAATTTGTGCATTCACATGGAGGGACTGAGCTTTCTTTCATACTTTCCACTTACAAAATAACATACTTCCAGATGTGCAAATGTTAACATTGGACATAGTTGTGAAATTGGACATAGCAATGACCCCTTTTCCTTAGGGAGATTGAGCATGTATACCAGATTTGTGTGAGAAAGGCTAAGACAATCCTATAGAATCCTTTGTTTGTTGGATCATCCTACATTGTAGGCTGGTTGCGTAATTCAGAAATCTTGAACATGTTTGTGAATCATTGTCCTCAGATAATCTCCTAAATGTCTTATTTAGAATACTTTATTGTGGAGAATATTGGGTACCCTCTTTTCCTAAAACTGATATGGGGAGCAGAGTGTTCCCAGTAACTGAATGTGTCAAATGTCTAGTCTTAAGGCTGCTTTACACGTTTCAATTTCTCATGCGATTGCATGAGCGATCGCACCCGCCCCCATCGTTTGTGCGGCACGGGCAATTTCTTGCCCGTGTCACACAAAGTCGTAAACCCCCGTCACACATACTTACCTTCCAAACGACCTCGCTGTGGACTGCGAACATCCACTTCCTGAAGGGGGAGGAACGTTTGGCGTCACAGCGACGTCACACAGCGGCCGGTCAATAGAAGCGGAGGGGCAGAGATGAGCGGGACGTAAACATCCCGCCCACCTCCTTCCTACCGCATTGCCGGCGGCAGCAGGTAAGCTGCAGTTCATTGTTCCCGGGGTGTCACACGGAGCGACGTGTGCTGCCTCGGGAACGATGAACAACCGAAACACAGAAGGATGTTCGATTTTTTGAAAATGAGCGACGTGTCAACGAGCAACGATAAGGTGACTATTTTTGCTCATCCACAGTCGCTCATTTGTGTTACACGCTACAATATGTCAAATGAGGCCGGATGTGCATCACTAACGACGTGACCCCGACGACATATTGATAAATCGTAGTGTGTAACGTGCCCTTAAGGGCAAAAATTGGTCAATTTCTACACCAAAAAATCAAAACCTCTAATGGATTTGATGTGGAAGTTGGAAAGATATGTATTGTTGGAGGCCATCACCACAAGGCCCCCATATATATTAGTGATATTGGTCCTACTCGATGATCATCTGTAGTGTATAGGAGCCTCATGACTATCTCCCATCATATAATATTGATAAAGAGAAGGGTCAGAAATGTTGAATTACAATATCCTATCATTTTGTTCCTGAGTGCTTTAGGACACTATTAAAGGTATAAAGTAGCGGTTTACTCCACTTAAAGAGGTTGGCCACTACTTTTACATTGATTACTTATGCTTAGGATAGGTCATCAATGTCAGATCAGCTGGGGTCTGATACCCGGCATCTACGCAGGTCAGCTGTTATTGGTACCGGCGGCCGATAATGCTCAGTTCCAAAGCTGCTCCCTCTTTTGATATTCGTCGCAACAGAGTAATGCATATCTGTCTGCTATTGATTTGATTGGGAGGTGGATGTGCAGTAAAGGGCCACGGCCTCTATCAAAAGACGGAGCAGCGCTGGAACTGAGCATTTTCGGCTGCCTTCTGCCAGTGTCGAGAACAGCTGATCGGCAGGGGTGCCTAATGTTGGACCGAAGCCAATCAAACATTGATGGGCCATCAGTGTTACAGTAGTGGCCAACCTCTAAGATATTAAAAACACATGCATTTTTTGAGTGTGCATGTGTATAATGGGGTCAAGGACGATAGCTGTTTTCCGACCAGCAGCTGTGTATAAGATATGGCTATCTTTACAGAAATATGATTAAACAATTTGATAGAGCATACACAACAGCCAACCACTATCCAACGAGTAAGGGAACCATTGTAGCATCAATCAGATTCTTTGGTAAGAGAAACACAAGAATTGCGGTATAGAGGTTGGGGGCCATGCAATTGATTTTGCATTTATCGCTGGAGGTTTAAGCTGTGCCTCTAAAGAAATACTAACAACCTTTCTCAATCATTCCTAATTATTCCTTTTGTTAGTGCTGAGATGTAGCACACACTTGTTAAATCATAGTTTCCATATAGCATGGATGTCATTGAAGATGTTAATCAGTGACTTTAACCAGAGCAATGATGAAAGCCACCTGCCCGTCACAACGCTCACCTGGTCTTCCCTCTGGAGAGCTCGTCGTGCAGCTGCTTGAACTATGGTGTCTGTACATGTGCATGGATGGGCTGATTTCCGTTTCTTTATTTAAATGTATAATGTGCATTTAAAATACAGCAATCACCATGGAGTGCTTACTAATTTATATGACGTGATGCTCTATTACAGTTGTGAGGCTCAGTGGGGGAGTCAGTCTTCACAAAAGTTATTCGTCTTTTGTACGGCTGCAACAATCTTTGGCCAGCCAGCATATTTGACTCGTTTTATGCTTATTTTAATGTTTTATACAAAATTCATAAAGCAAAAAAATATTGTACATTGAGTGGTGTTTTTCATTTTGGCCCCTAATGTTGAGGTTCAAACAATATTTTGGTCTATGTGGTTGGGGAGAACCAAGAATCAAAAAGGTTGAGTAGCTCAATAGTCTTTTCTCTATAGTAGTGTATAGTTTCAACAACCTTTGGGCCCCTCTATAGTCTTTGTAATGTTTCCTAGACATTCATGGAGGTTATCTATAGTCAATAGGTATGCACAATGCATCAGATTCAGGAGGTGGACCAGACATGTCTCGGCTAATTAGAGGCATCCTCAATAATGAGTTTTCGGAAGAACGTGAGTGTCCTGACTCTGCACAAATCTAAATAAATAGGAATATATTCAATAGTTTTAGTAGGATTTGTAACCCTATAACATATTATACATGTTAGGTCACCAACCAAGTCGTAGAAAGCACCTTTAGTAGAGTTGAGTGGACTCGTGGACTTTTGGCTTTGACCAGACTTTAGTTAAAGTTTCTTTTCGAGACCCAGACTTGACCTGAACTTGTTCCCGGACCCCAAACTCCATATAAATCATTAGAAACCCGAACTAAAGGGCTCAACTCCAGTAACAAATATAATGGAAGTCAATGATTGGTCAGTTCAACCATAACCAGAGCATTTCTAGGGGAGGGTGGGCGTTTTTTTTTTAAATTTTTAGACACAGCATCCAAAAATGCCCAGTGAGAGCCATAATGCAAGTGGCTCTCAATGAGCTGAAGAACCGAGCGTACTCATGCACCCCAATGCTTGATCGAGTGATTGGCATGTGAACAGCTCCTGAACTCAGACATGGACTTTTTTAAAAACCATGTTCGCATTTGAGCCTTGGACACCCAGTGTTTGGTACAAACCCCAATCTTTACAATGTGGGTTCGCTCATCCCTACCCTTTAAATCTATACATTACTCTTTTCTTGTTTTTTTTTGCTTTGTGGTTCAAACATTAAATTTATCTTATCAAACCCTACAATTTCAATTTGTACAGATCAGCCCATATGGAAATACTCCGATTTAAGAACATTTCAATGACTTCCAAAAATGACTTCTTAAGCCCTATTATGTTTCAACTTCTTAAGTACCTTACCAATGAAGAACACACCGTGGCACTGCGCCAGGGAAAATGTGTGTCTAAGGGATGAATGGATAATGTGCATTGATCATATTTGGCTAATTGTATAAATGTATATATGTATATTCTACCAGACCTTAAAAATTCCCTAACTGAGGTCCATCCAACTTTTGGAGAGCTCGGGGTGGCGGCGGTGGTGGCATTTTTGGGGGGAGATGAAAGTACCACAAGATACAAAAGTAGACGGAATTAAACTAAAATCTTTCTCGAATTATTATTGCATTCTTTCGAAAAGAAATACATTTCGCATATGGTTTAGGATTGATAATAAAAAAAGAGTTTTGTGTTCCAGTGATTACCTTCCCATCTGTGATTAAGGCTGTCTGTCTACATCTGGCTTTCACATTATATTGCCGTAACAAGAATCCTTTATAAGGCAGGGTTCACTCTGTATTTTATATTACTCGCAGCCCCAACTACTGCACGGACTTGGGTTTTCACATGTGTAGCTCATTACTTCATACCATTGAGAAAAAGTAATATTTCTTTGGGAATGTATGTTTCTCACAATTTCCATAGCGATGCAACATGTTGAATCTTTTTTGGGGGTTGGGATTTTTATTTTTTTTATCTTTTTTTATGGTCGTCTTTGAAAGTTACAGATTATTTATGACATATTTTTGGATGAGTTATTGCAGTACAGTGGTCGATCGGTTAACAGGCAAAATGTAAAGCAGACACAAATAGGGTATTGTTGGGGGAAAGGACAACTTGGACATATGTAAGTGCGCTCACACGTAAAACCCCTGTGTAATGTGCACAAAAAGGACTCACTGGTTGTTGTTTTTTTCTTCATACTTTTTACCCCTGTGTAACGTGTACAAAAAGGACTTACTGGTTGTTGTTTTTTTCCTTATACTTTTTACCCCTGTGTAATGTGTACAAAAAGGACTCACGGGTTGTTGTTTTTTCCCTCATACTTTTTACCCCTGTGTAATGTGTACAAAAAGGACTTACTGGTTGTTGTTTTTTTCCTTATACTTTTTACCCCTGTGTAATGTGTACAAAAAGGACTAACGGATTGTTGTTTTTTTCTTCATACTTTTTACCCCTGTGTAATGTGTACAAAAAGCACTCACGGGTTGTTGTTTTTTTCTTCATACTTTTTACCCCTGTGTAATGTGTACAAAAAGGACTTACTGGTTGTTGTTTTTTTCCTTATACTTTTTACCCCTGTGTAATGAGTACAAAAAGGACTCAGGGGTTGTTGTTTTTTTTTCCTCATACTTTTTACCCCTGTGTAATGTGTAGAAAAGGGACTTACTGGTTGTTGTTTTTTTCCTTATACTTTTTACCCCTGTGTAATGTATACAAAAAGGACTCATGGGTTGTTGTTTTTTTTCCTCATACTTTTTACCCCTCTGTAATGTGTGGAAAAAGGACTTACTGGTTGTTGTTTTTTTCCTTATACTTTTTAACCCTGTGTAATGTGTACAAAAAGGACTTACTGGTTGTTTTTTTCCTCATACTTTTTACCCCTGTGTAATGTGTACAA
>NC_134358.1:89199188-89211688 GCF_048569485.1 Anomaloglossus baeobatrachus
ATGTATGTAGAGCACTATATAAGTGAATAAATATTATTATTATTGGCTGTGGTGCTCATATACATGGCCAGTAGAAGGAAACCGAGACTGGCAGAGACCACTATAATAGTGGTGTTGAGTTTTGGTTATTTTTTTCTTAGGTTGAATTTTTCTGCTGTTGGGGAAGTTTTTAAGACTCTCAGACAACCCCTTCAAGCCTACAGATATAGATTTTGAAGGACTTGTCAAAAAGGAGTTAGACCGTTAGGTGACAACACTGCAATGGCAATCATGTTGATTGTCCCTTAGCTTTCATGGAAACAGTCTAAAAATGGTCTAAACAGATCTTTAATTAGATCCTTTCTCTTAGATCAGGATGAAGAGGTGTATATGTTACATCTTCTGGTCTTGTGGGCCATTCACGTAATGTTCCTCCAGCTGGATAGTCGTAGATATAAAACAACAATCTGGAGTGTTGCATCCAGAACCATATGGGTCATATGAGCTTACTGTATGCTGTGTTTTCAGCAAATTCGTAAGCTCCTCTTGGGTGGAAAGTTTACAACCCCGTTTTCGACGAGCAAATCCATTCTCTGTCTTTTATAAAGGTCGAGGTTGGTCATACCAAAGTGTTCTAGATGAAAAGCCAAAAAAAAGAACATAATTTGGCCTCTAAATTGTAAGACTCAGAAGCCGAAAGTGCCCTATTTTTTCGTTTTGAAACCCTGTAGTACATGGACAATCATTGATTTGAAAAATGCATGAACCCAATGTCCGGTGCTGTAAGATTCGATATTATAGCCAATCTGAGGGATCCCGGCATCAAAACTCCCTGATCTGATAATCAACCGAAGAACTATTTAGGGAAAAGGTTGTAACAGTGACTTTATGCGTCTACAATAACATAACATGGAAAATGTCTGCCGGATCTCATTCCACACAAAATGTTCTATCTGTGAATAATGTGCCAAAAATGTCACAAAATGTTTTATGGATTTGATGACCTATGTGAATAAAAAGTGTCAGCGCAACATAAAATACAAACAGATTTCATACATTTACTCAATACATGCGTCTCCTACATGAGCGCCATCAGGATATTATCAGATTACCAAGAGTTAATGGTGCGTGGTTGTGACTAGTTTAGATGAGAAATACCATACATTTTTCGATTTCTGCCTTGTCATTTAACACTAGAAGTCCCAGGAATGTCGAGCTCCATAGGGTTCCAATGGTAGAAATGTCATATGACCCCTCTCTGGGACTTCTAGTGTTAAAACTTGGGGCACAGTCATGGGGACCACAATTGCTCCTCCTGACAAAATTTACAAGGAGCAATAAGGGTCAATTTTATTATCCAGTATTCCTCTAAATAGCTCCAACAATAAAATTAATTAAGTTAATTAACTTCTTGATGATCTATGATGTAAATTTTGGTATATGTCATGGGCCGCTAAGAAAAGGATGAAGCTGAAGCAGAAGCTGAGCTTCATACCAGGCAGATGCCAGTTGTGTTACACAGCCAACGCTTGATGTTATCTCCCATCGCTGCACTTTGCCTGTTTAAATGACTGTCAATCTCACATCGGCCCACTCCCACCTTTTTCATTTGATCACAGGGAACAGAGAGGTTAATATGGCAGCTGGGGCCAGCTGACGGCCTATGTGACTGTCATCTTGGTTCTCTTGTGACGTTGAACCACTTCTCTTGTCAAGCTCAACTTAATAGAAGAACCGCAACTTCACTATATACTGCAATACTGTATTATCACAGTATATAGTATAACAATATAGTATTATAGTATAGTATACAAGATACTGTAGTATCGAAGTATATAGTATAATTGTATAGTGTATAGTACACTGTAATTTCACAGTATACAGTATAACAGTGTAGTACAAAGTATATTGTATAGTCACAGTATATAGTATAACAATATAGTATAATAGTATAGTATACAGTATACTAAAGTATATAGTATAATTTTATAGTATACAGTACACTGTAATTTCACAGTATACAGTATAACAGTATAGTACAAAGTATACTGTATAGTCACAGTATGTAGTATAGTATACAGTTTTATCACAGTGTGTAGTATAACAGTATATTACACAGTATTATCGCAGTATATAGTATAATAGTAAAGTATACAGTATACTGTAGTATCATAGTATATAGCATAAGCGATGAAACAATCAAGAATTTAAAGGGAGCTAATAACCAGGATTATCGTATATAACCTAAAGCCAGTGCTATACTGGCACTATCAGGCTGAGTCTATACATACCTGTAGTGGGCAGCTCGGATGTTTAGGTTTTGAAATCCAAGAATGTAAAGATTATAAAATCATCAGCTTCTTGAGTGACAGCAGCTGAGGATCAGATAATATCTGGGGGTATTCATAGTTATCCCCGCCCCCTGTTAGAATTAGCATAAGCATTATACAAACGATTCACTTTTTCACTAGCAGGACCTGTGTGAGGTCATACCCATGTGACCAGAAGGGGCGGAGCCTCAGCGAACAGAAGAATGTTGCTTCATGGTATCAGCTCTATTGGATGAGGCCCCGTCCCTTCTGGTCACATGGGTATGACCTCACACAGGTCCTGCTAGTGAAAAAGTGAATCATTTGTATAATACTTATGTTAATTTTAACAGGAGGAAGGAATAACTATGAATACCCCCCAGATATTATCTGATCCTCAGCTGCTGTCACTCAAGAAACTCCCAATTTTATAAACTTTACTTTCTTGGATTTAAAAACCGAAACATCCGAGCTGAAAACTACAGAGATAGTGCCAGTATAGCACTGGCTTTTGGTTAGATATGAAAATATAACCTCCAAGAACATGAAATGCAAAAAATGAAGAAAAAAAAACCAAAAATGCAAAAACAAAAAAATGTTAGTGTGAAGTGTATAGTTAAAGTATGTGCAGACATTATTTGCTGCTGATATTTCTACTTTGGATACTGAAGTGTCGGCAGGAAAAAAGTAACGAAAATATGCTTTTTGATACATTTTTAAAATGTTTTTTGCATACATTTATGTGTTTTTGATGCTTTTTTACATACATTTTTTGTGTTTTTTATACATTTTTTATGCATTTTATGTATTTATTACATGCATTTTTGTGTTTTTTGTTTTTGTACATGTAGTTTTTTATGTTTTTTTGTGTTTTTACATACATTTTTTATGCACTTTATTTTTTTTATGTATTTTTAAATGCAGTTTGTTTTTTACATGTATTTTTATCTGTTTTTGTGTTTTTACATGCATTTTTGATGCACTTTTTATTCATCTTTTATGGTTTTTATGTATTTTTACATGCATTTTGTGTTTTTTTATGTTTTTCATGTATTTTACATGCATTTTTGATGCACTTTTTATTCAATTTTCTATGGGTTTTTTTGTGTATTTTTACATGCATTTTTGTGTGTTTTTTACATGTATTTTTATCTGTGTTTTTTACATGCATTTTTTATGCGTTGCAATGTTTTTTTTAATAATTTTTTTAAGTTCTTTTTTATGCATTTTATGTGTTTTTTACATGCGGTTTTCCCCTTATTTATTAGAATGGGAGAAAAAGGCTGCAAAAAAATGAGCAAAATGAGCATCAGATTTCAGGAGTTTTCTGGTACTAGAAAATTGTTCAGTTTTTCTTGCAAAACTGCACAGAAAAATGGCGCAAAAGGGCATAAAATACTAAACATGTGCACATACCCCTAACTTATTATCCCAAAGAGCTCACATTGGGGGATGCTATAATGATGGGGTTAGATCTGCTATGTCCGTGTCATTGTCACCAGCCATCCACTCTCTATGGGCACCTTATCTGGGCTCACTACATGCCATCTATTGGACACCCTGGCATATCAGTATTCAGAGTCCTGAATTTCCTCCTACAAATGTCTCCATTTAAGGACCCCATCTGATTTATCCTTTTTTGGTCTCCGGCAGCGGTAATGGGCTCTGCCCCACACAGAGGTCTGAGAATAATGTAGCTGCGCTGGCTGATCCCGGGTCAGTATGATGCGTGAAATCAATTTATTTGGATCCCTTTGCCTCTATAGGAATTTGGCTGTTTGCCAGTTGTTTTCATTTAATGTCCTTTGTGCTGAACACAGACGAGCAGGATTGCTTTGTATTTTTTTCTCTACATTAGTTGCTGCCTGTTCGAGACCATATTATACTCAACGGTCTCCAATAAGTAAAGGAATGGATTTTTTGTATTACAAGCGAAAGATTAGGGTTAAAAGTAAATACGTGCACTAACTGTTAGATAATTTACAATTCACAAATCATTTTGCTGGGAATAACAGCGATGCAAGACACGAAAGTGACAGTTTAGCCTATTCCTATGTACAGTATATAGTCAGGGGAGGCGAGCACTGGGTAATCTCTCAGGCATTGGTATTATGGATGGGCAGGAATCTGCTGGAATCGGGCTGTATTGTAAACCGGTATTGGGGGTGAGGCTAGATGCCCCTCTCTATTGGATCTGAGGAGGAGATGTAACATAGGATTGTAAATTGGAGATAAAAAGGAGCATAAAGTACATAATAATATAATTAATGTTGCACCTTTTCCTTATATCATGTGGGTAAATGTATCTCCTGTAAATTAGATATAGAAAAGGAGGCAATCGTCAGCTATGTAAAGGGGCTTTACACGGTAGCGATATCGCTAGCAATTTGTAGCGATAGCGAGTGTGTAAGTACCCGCCCCGTCGCGCATGCAATTGTTTGTGATCGCTGCCGTAGCGAACATTATCGCTACGGCAGCGTCACACGCACTTACCTGGTCAGCGACGTCGCTGTGACTGCCAAACAATCCCTCCTTCAAGGGGGAGGGACGTTCGACATCATAGCGACGTCACCGCAACGTCACTAAGCGGCCGGCCAATCAAAGCGGAGGGGCGGAGATGAGCAGGACGTAACATCCCGCCCACCTCCTTCCTTCCACATTGGGGCCGGCGGCAGGTAAGGAGACGTTCCTCGCTCCTGCGGTGTCACACACAGCGATGTGTGCTGCCGCATGAGCGATGAACAACATGGATAAACAACCCTTACCGATTTTTGGTTTTAGGACGACCTCTCCATGGTGAACGATTTTCACCATTTTTGAGGTCGCTTAAGGTCGCTGGTCAGTGTCACACGCTGCGATATCGTTAATGACGCCGGATGTGCGTCACTAACAACGTGACCCCGACGATAAAACATTAACGATATCGTAGCGTGTAAAGCCCCCTTTAGTGTACTTAAAGGGAATCTGTCAGCAGATTTTTGCTATGTAATCTAAGGACAGCATTATATAGGGGTTAGAACACAGAATTCAGTGATGTGTCACTTATCAGGCTGTGTGCTGTCGTTTACTTTTAAAGAGGTTATCCACTACTTTTACATTTATGAAATCCTTAGGATAGGTCATCAATATCTGATTGGTCAAGGTCCTACACTCTGCTCCCCCACCGATCAACTGTTTTCGATGCCGGAGGCAGTAGGAAATGCTCATTTCTGGAGCTGCTGCTTCAACTGATAGTGGCCGCCCAT
This sequence comes from Anomaloglossus baeobatrachus, assembly GCF_048569485.1. Lineage (NCBI taxonomy): Eukaryota > Metazoa > Chordata > Amphibia > Anura > Aromobatidae > Anomaloglossus > Anomaloglossus baeobatrachus. The sequence goes on from NC_134358.1 coordinate 89,204,722, forward strand.
TCAAATCAATAGGAGGCGGATGTACAGTACCCAGACACAGTCGCCATCACAAAATGGGGCAGTTCTGGAACCGAGCATTTCCAGTTGTCTGCTGCCACCGTTGGCACCAAAAAAAGCTGATCCTAAGGATAAGCCATCATTGTAAAATTTGTGGTTTTATCACAGGAACATCATCACTGGCCTAAGTAGGTCTTGCCCACCTGCTACACCAAACACACCGCCTACACTGATAAGCAGCTCACTCTCAATAGACAATGTAAACATGAGCCTGTTGTGGGTGGGGTTAGCTTTCTGTGCTCTGCTAAGAACTCTGATTGTGACACAAATGCAGCATCCAGTAAACTAAGTGACACATGATTGTAATCAGGGTCTATTTTCCTACATTATGCTGCTCTCAGTTGAGGTAGCAAAAGCCTGGGACAGATGCCCTTTAAAAGGTTATTCACAACTTGTTTGATTCTGGCACACGCACATAGTAGATGCAGGTCCTATAAATCGGATCTGTATCTCAAGGACTGTGCTCTGGCAAAGCTACTGTTAGTAGAGGGCTGGTCAGAATCTCATTAATTTGTATGGAAATTTTGACTACTTCTCACATATCAGGGCCATGTTCTCCAAATGGATGTAGATATGCCATAATTATAGAAGATCAGAATACGCCTTCAAGAATTCCAATTTTTAGTAATATGAATTATCACTACTTGCTAGTAATAGCTCAACAGGCTTCAATTCACATCACAACCACTGCTTTCTCATAAGCATCACTCCACAGAGTATCAAGAAATCATGTTTTGTTTTTTTCACACCTAGTTGTCTTAAGCCAATCCTCTTAGGATATATATCAAGACAAGAGGAAAGGTAAGGATGGACACATGTATATACACACCTACAATGTCCACTTCACACTTACAAATCACGATTCTGGTATAGGACCCACCAATGATTTCAGTCTTCACTTGAATTGTTGGTCTGGTCCCTCAAATGTTTGCTCTTCCTATGGTGCTAGGCCTGTCCAAAATAAAATAGTGTTTCTCCACGCACCCTATAGAATATTTGCCATCCCCCCCACTTAGTAGTAGAAGGGCAAGAAGGTGAAATGCTCGGGCTTTTCCTTCCTCCCTTTTTAGACTACATTTGACATGCGGCTATAAAGGTGTCATCCAAGCTGGTCACCAGAATAACTGGCCATTGTATGAAGCTGGGTATATCCACAGCTCCACTTGTCATGTGTTGGCTGAATTATAACCCTTTGTGATGAGTGAATCTGCTGATTTCGGCTCAAATTTGGCCTGAACATTCAATTTAAATCAAATTGATTTCAAGTAAATCGACTGTGGCTTATTCTGCTTTGGGGTCTCTCCAGAAATCAGAACATAAAATAAACATAAGGTGAAAAATATAAGAAAAAATAATATTCACCTCTCTTTGGCCCTCACCTTGTCCACACAGCTCACTACTTGGTCAATGTCATGACTTCATACGTCTCATAGGGTGCTGGAACACTGCTCCTGTTGGATCTTCAGTGTCCACTGGGCCTCATGAGGTTAATGTCATGACTTAACACGTCTCAGAAGGTGGTGGAACATTGGTCCTGTTGGGTTTTCAGTTTTCACTGGGCCTCATGAGGTCAATGTCATGAATTCACACGTCTCATAGGGTGGTGGAACACTGGTCCTGTTGGGTCTTCAGTGTCCACTGGGCCTCATGAAGCCAATGTCATGACTTCACACGTCTCATAGGGTGGTGGAACACTGGTCCTGTTGGGTCTTCAGAGTCCACTGGGTCTTATGAAGCTAATGTCATGACTTCACACATCTCAGAGGGTGGTGGAACATTGGTCCTCTTGGGTATTCAGTATTCTCTGGGTCTCATGAGGTCAATGTCATGACTTTACACATGTCAGAGGGTGGTGGAATACTGGTCTTGTTGGATCTTCAGTGTCCACTGGGCCTCGTGAAGTTAATGTCATGACTTCACACATCTCAGAGGGTGGTGGAACTCTGGTCTTGTAGGGTCTTCAGTGTCCACTGAGCCTCATAAGGTCAATGTCATGGCTTCACGTGTCCCATTGGGTGGTGGAACTGCTGAAGACCCAGCAGGACCTGTGACATGAAAAAGTGAGTGAAAACCATACCAGAACGACCAAGGAAGATTGGATTGGCAGCATTATGCTGGATTGTACATATTGAATCTTCAAAGATTGAAATTCTGATTCATCACCAAAAAATGTCAAATTTGAGGCAAAAGCATGCAAGTAACCTTACATTGGACATTTTGGTCAAACAAGCTAAAAAAATGTATGGCATCTAAAACTATATGCAGTCTCTATGATCGTCTATGTTCTCTTGGTGGTTACCATGAGGAAATCTCGGCAGAATGATATCCAAGTTTCTATATACACATGGACCAATATACACTTATTATTCTGTATCCTACAGAAAGATCTTATTGAATTACAGACACTTTCCATGAACTTTGAACAGGTTTATGCTATAAAGTATATTACTGTGTACAACACATTGTTATGATCGGAGTAAACTTATCATTCATTGTTCGTTGCAAGCAGCACAAAAAACCTACATCAGGTGGGTGAAACCTGTCACTTATCAGAAAAGGTTGAACGAGATAAAGAAAGATAATATGAGACAATCCTACTTATTTATTAATAATGCAACAATTCTCCCATTCATCACATAATACAAAGCATGGGTGACAAAAAAGAGAGAGGCCATAGTGGCCTTGTAAGTATGAAACCACAATTGATAGCAACTAGTAATGATGGTTACACATTCCAGATGGCTTTTATATTAATCCTATGAAAGAAACGTGGGACGTGTAGAGCACTGTCACTGTCTTAGAAAATGTCCCAGTTTTGCTAAATATTTAGAAAAAATGTCTCAGGATCAGGAAGACTATGTTAAGTCAGACCACCCACAAAAACATCACTTTTCTGCAAGGTTTTTGGTGCAAGCACATGCTAAAGAAATTGATTGTCAGTACCTTAAAAGAAAGACATCAAAGTTCTTTTGTTGAATTCCCATGACCTTGTGACGTGCATTGCTGCAATACATTTTTCAGGCTTATACAGTGTTTTATAAATGGATACAGTCAGTTATGAGGGCACTCACATCTTAGATATCCATGATGGCTGTCTACTCCAAAAGATGCATGTTTCACCACTGGCTTACCATAGAGAAAGACAAGAAGTGTCCAATGTCATCCCGGGCCGGAGACCAGAGAGAGAGAGAGAGAGAGAGACAAGACTGGTCCAGTGTCACCCCCAGCCAGAGACCATAGGGGGCAAAACTGCCCCAGTGTTACCCCCAACCAGATACCATAGAGAGAGACAAGACTGGTTCAGTGTCACCCACAGCCGGAAACCATAGGGAGACAAGACTGGTCTAGTACCACCCCCGCCAGAGACCATAGAGAAAGACAAGATATGTCCTGTGCCAGCCATGGCTGGAGACCATGGAGAGACAAGATGTGTCCAGGATCACCTCCAGCCAGAAATCATAGAGAGAGACAAGACGTGTCCAGTGTCATCCCCAGGCAGAGACCATAGAGAAAGACAAGACTGGTCTAGTGTCACCCCCCGGCCAGAGACCATAGAGAGAGACAAGACGTGTCCAGTGTCACACTCGGCCGAAGACCATACACAGAGACATAACTGGTCCAGTGTCATCCCCGGCTGAAGACCATAGAGAGAGACAAGACTGGTCCAGTGTCACACCGTCCTGAGACCAAAGAGAGAGACAAGACTGGTCTGGTCCAGTGTCACCCCCCAGCCAGAGACATTAGGGAGAATAGACTGTTCTAGTGTTGCCCCCAAGCAGATACCATAGAGAGATACAAGACTTGTCCAGTGTCACACCCGGCCAGAGACCATAAAGAGAGATAAAAATGGTCCAGTGCCAACCAGAGACCATAGGGAGACAAGACTGGCCCAGTGTTACCCCCAACCAGATACCATGGAGAGAGATACAACACTGGCCCAGTGTCACCCTCGGCCAGAGACCATAGAGAGAGACAAGACTGGCCCAGTATCACCCCCAGCCAGAAATCCTAGAGAGAGACAAGACGTGTCCAGTGTCATCCCCAGGCAGAGACTATAGAGAGACAAGACTGGTCTAGTATCACCCCCGCCAGAGACCATAGAGAGAGACAAGACATGTACAGTGTCACCCCGGCCGGAGACCATAGAGGGATACAAGACTGGTCTAGTGTCACCCCCGGCTGGCTTCTCCTTGCACGGCTCTAGGTGATTGACAGGTCTCTGCCATAGCAAAAAACCTGTGACTCACTGAGAGCAGCACTGGATATAGCAGCGATGGGACTGGTCTCATCTCCGTGCAGATCTTTAAAGTATACTGTAATTATAAATATATACGTGGTTGCAATGGTGCAGTCTCTGATTCATGCTGCCTGCATTTTGGACAGCATGAATTGGGTGACAAGGTCTTTTGAAAGCAAGTTTAGCAATACAAAAGGCATACATTATTACATACATCTCCCAGACCTGATGAGACTGGCATACTTACTTTTTAAATTCATAAAAGAATATCTGTATAATCATTAGTGTAAATTTCCCCACCTGATATTACAGCTGGACTCCTAAAATGCTCATTTTATTATAATGATTAGATTATCCATTCTGATATGGATTTTCAAAGTAAATACACCTACCTCATCAGATCTGATATGTATGTAATAATGTATGCAGATTGTATTGGGAAATCTGGTGCTTTAAGTGTCTATACCACTATATACTCAGAGGTAACTATAGATTGTGCAGAAGTTGTGACTGTGTCTGACTTTGAGCCTGGAGGAGCCGGACGTTTCCTCTACAGAAGACAGTGCTATCAGTGACTCCATCCTGGGCTTCTTCAGTAGGGCTCTATGTCAAGTAGAACTCTATGTCAAGTAGAGCTCTATTTCCAGTAGGGCTCTATGTCCAGTAGGGCTCTATGTCCAGTAGGACTCTATGTCCAGTAGGGCTCTATGTCCAGTAGGGCTCTATGTCCAGTAGAACTCTATTTCCAGTAGGGCTCTATGTCCAGTAGGGCTCTATGTCCAGTAGGGCTCTATGTCCAGTAGAACTCTATTTCCAGTAGGGCTCTATGTCCAGTAGGGCTCTATTTCCAGTAGGACTCTATTTCCAGTAGGGCTCTATGTCCAGTAGGACTCTATGTCCAGTAGGGCTCTATGTCCAGTAGGGCTCTATGTCCAGTAGAACTCTATTTCCAGTAGGGCTCTATGTCCAGTAGGGCTCTATGTCCAGTAGGGCTCTATGTCCAGTAGAACTCTATTTCCAGTAGGGCTCTATGTCCAGTAGGGCTCTATTTCCAGTAGGGCTCTATGTCCAGTAGGGCTCTATTTCCAGTAGGGCTCTATGTCCAGTAGGGCTCTATGTCCAGTAGGACTCTATTTCCAGTAGGGCTCTATGTCCAGTAGAACTCTATGTCCAGTAGGGCTCTATGTCCAGTAGGACTCTATGTCCAGTAGGGCTCTATGTCCAGTAGGGCTCTATGTCCAGGATCTTTCCTGGTAGTGCTGAAGCAGGACTGGCCTCTATAGGGAATTACCGCTCATAAACATGACCGTCTCTGACAATCTAGAGCCATATGTTTGCCCTACACGAAACCCATAGCACCCCCCTTGCAGATTGGAAATGTACAGAGGATCTACATACTGCTGACTTTTCATGTAGACCCGGAGGGGATGTGTTTAACCCCTTTGTGACCGTACCACTCAAATCTACATGATGACTGCAAATACTAGAGGAAGGGAGGAGGTATTCTGCAGAAAGCTCATCCATTCATGAATACTTGTCCACTGCTTCTATATACAGTGCCTGTGTAATATGTAATCCATATATCTAATATATAGAGCTGTGTGCATGTATGTGTGTATGTGTGTATGTAAAGGAATCCGCACTGTCACATTTACAATTACAAAATTTTGCACAGACACCCCATGTGACTCAGGTAATGTCATAGACTATATTTTAAGGGGAAAATTTAACCCCGCGCTTTACAGTTATTCTCAAAAAAACCCTGCTTACATTAAAGTCAATGGAGCTGGGAGCTACAGGTCATAAATAGGAGCTGTGATTGGTTGTTATAGGAACGAAGGACATTGTTACTTTAAGAAGCTTATGTGTGAGATAATATGATTTTCAGTTGAGAGACAGACAGAGAAAGAGACAGACAGAGAGAGACAGACAGAGAGACAGAGACAGACAGCCAGAGACAGAGACAGCCAGAGAGAGACAGATAGGGAAAGAGACAGACAGAGACATACAGAGAGAGACAGACAGAGAGACAGACAGAGAGACAGACAGACAAACAGAGAGACGGACAGAGACAGACAGGGAAAGAGACAGACAGAGACAGACAGAGACATACAGAGAGAGATAGACAGAGAGACAGACAGAGACAGACAGAGAGACAGACAGAGACAGACAAAGAGACAGAGAGATGAACAGAAACAGAGAGACACAAACACAGAGAGACACAAACACAGAAAGACACAGACTTAGAGACAGACAGAGATAGGCAGAGACAGACAGAGATAGGCCGGGTACTACAGCTAGTGTGTGTATATATATATATATATATATATATATATATATATATGCACAAATACACATAACCCTGGAACCGATGAATAAATAGCAGGTCACTTTTACGTTATGTCTTGTGTATTATTTCTCAATATTTAGATTTTCTTGCTCCCAATTCTTCCTAATAGCGCAGGTGATTCATGAAATTTGCACTAAATGTAACATATCCTTCAGTTTTGTCCTCTTTCTTGTAGTGCTTGTTCTGCTAATATGCACAGTAATGTAAATGTATATAACACAGGGGCTGGAGAACATTTGTGTAAACATTTCAAAACTTTTTAAAAAGTTTCAGTTATTGATTTAATTGTAAAAATCTTTCTTCTCTTCTCGCTTCCTAAAGCT
>NC_134358.1:89216688-89231688 GCF_048569485.1 Anomaloglossus baeobatrachus
TGAGGACAGGTGAGGTTGTTTATTAAACTCGGTCATTTTTGTCATCTTGTCTTCTTCATTACATCTATTGCAGCCGGTGATTTATTCCATCACTTTGGCTGGTGATTCATATCACTGCTCATTAGCGCCACCTAGTGGATCATGGCAGTAAATGTATATTACAATTCTTTGCATTCCTCACATTCCAATTAAAGTCATAGGCTTGTAAATCATGTGACCGGTGCAGATGAAATATCCCTCTAATGTTCTCCCAACCTTGTCATTTTGGTGATTGAGAACAATAATGCAAACAATATATTATCAAAAATGCATCAAGTTGTGCGGATGACTCTGTACGGAGTCTGTTTCTTCTCCAAAAAAACATCAAAATAAGATGAATCCCATCACAGATCATGGGAAACAAGATGTGCACAGGAAAAGAAGAGTTTAACGTCAAATCAGCCCCATCTGAAAAGTGGATTAATCCCCCCCTCCTCCAATGGCTTTTATCTCAACACAATGCACGTTACTGAGCAAGCAGGGACATAGAAAGTTCTCTCTAGGCCGCGCTGAGGAAAGTGTCACTTCTTATTATTCTGTTCCACGTCTTCAGATGGCTTGACTGACTCTCTAGTGAAATCAGATGTCTAGTCTTCGGTACGCCTTAGCATTATAATTGTTTCAATCCATGGGGTAGAAAGTGGAGAAAGGTGTGTACATGCCCTGGATATATGGATAAAGGGCCGCAAACTGCGTTCCTACTAATTATAAGTTGGTAGAGATGCTCCCTGGAAAAAAAAAAAGGATGTAAATTATTACAATACCAGGTTTTGCTACCTCATCTGAAAGCCCCATGATGTAGGAAAAGAGATCCAAATCCAATGATGCATGACTTAAGGCCGCTTTACATGCTGCGATATCGCTAGCGAGATCGCTAGCGTGCGTACCTGCTCCCATCGGTTGTGCGTCACGGGCAAATCGCTGCCCGTGGCGCACAACATCGCTCGGACCTGCCACACTACTTACCTGCCTAGCGACATCGCTGTGACCGGCGAACCGCCTCCTTTCTAAGGAACTAAGCGGTCACCCAATAGAAGCGGAGAGGCGGAGATGAGCGAGATGACCATCCAGCCCACCTCCTTCCTTCCTCATTGCTGGTGGAACGCAGGTAAGGTGAGTTTCCTCGTTCCTGCGGTGTCACACATAGCGATGTGTGCTGCCGCAGGAACGACGAACAACATCGTAACTGTAGCAGCAACGATATTTGGGAACTGGACAGCATGTCAACGAGCAACGATAAGGTGAGTATTTTTGCATGTTAGCGGTTCCTCGTACGTCACACGCAACGACGTCGCTAACGAGGCCAGATGTGCGTCACGAATTCCGTGACCCCCAACGACATCGCGTTAGCGATGTCGTGTGTAAAGCGGCCTTTAGATTACTGGCTGCAGTGGTTCTGACACAGAGCTCTAAGTTGTGGTACAGCTCAAAAAGCTGCCCCTACCCCCACTACAGCTCTGTACATTGTCTGTAGCAACATAATATAGGAAAAGAGATGCTAAATCCAACGATGTATGACTTGGATTACTGGCTGCAGCGGTTCTGACACAGAGTTCTAAGATGTAGCAGAGGTCAAAAAGCTGCCCTCCCCAAACCACAGCTCTTTGTGTACATTGTTTATAGCAGCACAATATAGGGAAAAAGTTACTGAATCCAACGATGTATGACTTAGATTACTGGCTGTAGGGGTTCTATCACAGAGTTCTAAGATGTAGCAGTGCTCAGAAAGCTGAACCCGCCCACACCAAAGCTCTCTGTGTACATTGTCTATAGACAGTGAGCTGCTATTCAGAGTAGATAGTATGGGCGGACCAAGTCTTCCATGCACTGTAGTCCAGGCTGTGATTCTCTCTTGGTGATAAAACTTTCATTGTATGAATACAACAGCACACAGCCTAATAAGTGACACATCCCTGAATTCAGTATTTTAACTTCTACATCTTGTTGTTCTCAGATTACATAGCAAAAACTTGCTGACAGATTCCCTTTATTCCTTTAAGGCCTCATCCAGAAAATAGTGTTTAAAAAAATGGTACGAGTGTCATCAGTGTTTTTTGATGTGAGTTTAATCAGTGTTTGGTCAGTTTTTACCATCAGTGATTTTGATGTATGGATAAATAAATGACAAAGCTTCTTATCTTCATTGTAATGTTAATCCCTGACAGCACACGGACTGCACACTGATGCCATCTGTCCATGATTTTCACGGCCCATATTAGTACTTTTCATCATTAAAGGGAATCTGTCTGTAAGATCACCCCTATGTATTTATGGGCATATAGGTCATTAGAAGCTGAATAAAATGATACCTTGATATCTGCGGATCTGACGTCTAATTCCAGATAAATCCACATTTTTTTAAAAAGCTGTTAGGATCTATGGGTCTGACATAGATCTCCATGAGAAGCTGCCTCCAGAGCTTATTGTAAATGGAAGGGGGTGTTACTATTGTTAGACATGTAGACCAGGAGAACAGACTGTCAGTCATTACATGTCTCACACTGGTAACGCCTGCTTTTATTTACAATAACATCTGGAGGCAGGTTCTCAGGGAAATCTATGTCCGACCCATAAATCTTAACAGCTTTTTAAGACAAATGTTGATTTCTCTGGAATAATACATTGGATCACAGATCTTAAGAGCTCATTCACATATTAAGAGAAATGTAGATTTATCTAGAATAAGACACTGGATCGCAAATATCAAGGTATCATTTTATTCAACGTTCTATGGCCTGCATGACGATATAGTCAGCTCAGGAGAGTTGATCCTTCTGACAGATTCCCTTTAGCAAGTCTTGACTGGGGATATAAGCCAAAACAGAGACCCCTCCAAAAGAAGAGACCGCCCCCAGCAACACACAGGGTTCTAGAAGAAAAATGTTTTTCATTGTGTAGAATTAGAGCAATGCTCCCATGGGAAGAAAGTATGCAAAATAGCTCTCCTCAATGAGAAAAAGCTCTCTCTCAAATACCATCAATAGGAATTAGCAAATATATATATAAACTTGCGGTCTATATACACACACACACTCACCTAAGACTTGACTATTGACATAGGCCAAAAGGAAAAGACACAAAGTGAAGGCTCCTGGTTGGCTGGACAATAGCCTTTGACGTAGGTCTAGAATGGTAATGTTTCTCCTTGTAGACACCATCAACTGATGTACATAGTTTAGTATCCGAGGTATATATACATAAAAATTTAAATATAAAACTTGCCCTTATATACACACACACACCCAAGCCTTGACTATTGATATAAGCCAAAAGAAAAAGACCACCATCTGCACAAAGTGTGGAACAGGTTCCTGGTTGACTGTACAAGGGCTTTTCATGTAGGTCTAGACACATAATGTTTTTCCTTGAGGACACCATCAACTGATGTAGGTAGTCTAGTATCCAAGGTATATACGGTATATATATATATATATATATATATATATATATAGATAGATATATATACAGTACAGACCAAACGCTTGGACACACCTTCTCATTCATAGAGTTTTCTTTATTTTCAGAACTCTGAAAATTGTAGATTCACATTGAAGGCATCAAAACTATGAATTAAAACATGTGGAATGAAATACTTAAAAAAGTGTGAAACATCTGAAAATATGTCTTATATTCTAGGTTCTTCAAAGTAGCCACCTTTTGCTTTCATTACTACTTTGCACACTCTTGGCATTCTCTTGATGAGCTTTAAGAGGTAGTCACCGGAAATGGTTTTCCAACAGTCTTGAAGGAGTTCCCAGAGATGCTTAGCACTTGTTGGGGCCCTTTTGCCTTCACTCTGCGGTCCAGCTCACCCCAAACCATCTCGATTGGGTTCAGGTCTGGTGACTGTGGAGGCCAGGTCATCTGGCGTAGCACTCCATCACTCTCCTTCTTAGTCAAATAGCCCTTACACAGCCTGGAGGTGTGTTTGGGGTCATTGTCATGTTGAAAAATTAATGATGGTCCAACTAAACGCAAACTAGATGGAATAGCACGCCGCTGCAAGATGCTGTAGTAGCCATGCTGGTTCTGTATGCCTTCAATTTTTAATACATCCCCAACAGTGTCACCAGCAAAGCACCCCCACACCATCACACCTCCTCCTCCATGCTTCACGGTGGGAACCAGCCATGTAGAGTCCATCCGTTCACCTTCTCTACAAAGACATGGTGGTTGGATCCAAAGATCTCAAATTTGGGCTCATCAGACCAAAGCACAGATTTCCACTGGTCTAATGTCCATTCCTTGTGTTCTTTAGCCCAAACAAGTCTCTTCTGCTTGTTGCCTGTCCTTAGCAGTGGTTTCCTAGCAGCTATTTTACCATGAAGGCCTGCTGCACAAAGTCTCCTCTTAACAGTTGTTCTAGAGATGAGAAGGTGTGTCCAAACTTTTGCAGTAGTAGCAAGAAGGATTTGCGGGGCACTACTTTCACTGAGGACTGTCCACATCAAACAATCAGCAGCTAGTTGTGGAAAGCACACACGGTGCTATTGATCTCTGCTGCGACCAGAGGAGACTTCCAGGTCGGACTATACTGAATACAGCTGCGGGGTGCTTGTTCCAAAAGCATCAGAGCATAGAACATTAAGCAAAGGAAGAAAAAAGGAACGGCACTCACCGGTAATTGCTGTGAAGTGTTCAGATTTATTTCACGGTCAGAGGATACATGCTTCGGCGTTACAGGGAGGGAATGAGGATGGTTAGCACAAAAAGACTACGGCCGTTTCGCCCCTGTAGGTGGGGCTTCAACGGGTCTTACGGTAAGACCCATTGAAGCCCCACCTACAGGGGCGAAACGGCCGTTCGGTAGTCGTAGTCCGTAGTCCGGTGAGTGCCGTTCCTTTTTTCTTCCTTTGCTTAATGTGTCCAAACTTTTGTTCTGTACTGTACACACACACACACACACACATATATATATATATATATATATATATACATGTCTCGGATACTAGACTACCTACATACACCCAAGCCTTGATGATTGCTATAAGCCAAAAGACAAAGACCCCCATCTACACAAAGTTAGAGCAGGTACCTGGTTGGCTGGTCGAGGGCCTTTCATGTAGGTTTAGATGGGTAATCTTACTCCTTGTGGACATCATCAACTGATGTAGGTAGTCTAGTATTCGAGGAAAGGTTCCCTATGAAATATTATATGCAAATTATCTCTCCTCCAGTGGTCAGAGCTAAGTGAAGATGACTTGCTGCTTCACCTCCAGATTCAGGAACCTTGTTTTTTCTTATTTTGTTGTATTGTGACGCCACAATATAAAGCTAATGTCTGGAGTCTAGTTGACCCAATTCCAGTGACTATGGGACAGTTCACATGGGATGAGCCGGTGCCACCACTCTGCCGTGTCAGGCCTACTACTTATAGGCGTTAGATGTGGAGGCCTTGCTTCTGGTGGTAGTGATAATAATGTCATTCATGGCTTTTCTGATTAGCATTTATTGTTGCAAGCGGACAAGCAGAAAATGTGAAATTGGTAAGTCATGAATAGCTCGACACAGCTCGGGAGCCTTGTAATGGTGCCCGCAGTGTTGTGTGGGGTGGGCACTCGGAGCAGGCTGTCCAGATGGCAGCCTGCATATAGCAAAGCTGCAGGTTTTTGTCCCTGATGATAAGAGGAGGGAAGATTCACTGAAGCATATGCAATCACCCTCGCATTTTAACAAAACTAACTCGCCATCAGTCACAACCCAGAGTGGCTGACATTAAAACAATGGCTTTTCAATAAAATGTTAAGAGAGCTTGTGCAATGAATTTAGTCGAATTTAAATACCGCCATCTATTTAGCCTGGAAGAATCACACAGTGCACACACCAGTCAGTATGCAGCACAGTCTGTTCACTTAATACGGCCGCGGAGAAGGGAGGCTGAGGAGACAATCCGACTTTATTTCATAGACTGTTTACAATTCATCAGTTTTCTATGCAAAGCCACCTGTTCACTTAACTGATAGAATCATTTATACACCACTAACATGGCAAGATTGAAGCCTGTGTATATTTGCTGGTAGTCCATTCCTCGCCGTGTGTATATAGATGGTGGCATTATTCAGCTCAAATATTTGCATTCTATTATATATGTACATTAGTTATAGAGAAGTTGAAGACATAGCCTTCTGGAGATTGCACAAGTTTGTGCCTTGTCAGCAGATTACATCTATTATACTGTATTGTATCTCTGTAGATTGGGTACAGGACACTTTTTACCTTTTCTAAACTACATAGTTTATTAGCTTATAGGACATTTTTTTTTTATATCTGGCTATCTTATTGATTAATATAGTTTGTTATTTAATGTTTAGGTTCATTTTTGCTTATTTTTTTATTACTTGCTAACTTATTGTATAGTCTGGTAGTTTGTGTACAGGACAGTACTACTGGCTAACACAATATGATATAGTTTAGATAGAGGATATTTTTTTACTATTAACATAATTTGATTTTGTAGTTTAGATATAGAATAGTTTTTACTTTTTTTTACTACTAAGACAATATTATATCATAGTTTAGATATGGGATCGTTTTTTACCTTTTTTACTACTAATACAATACTATAGTTTACATAGCATAGTTTTTACCTTTTTTACTACTACCGTAACACAATAGTATATTATAGTTTAGATATAATGGATGGCTTTACTTTTTTTTTCTGCTAACACAATATTATAGTATATAGTTTATTAGTTTAGGTACAACTTAGGTTAATCTTGTTTCACTTTTGGCTAATTTATCATATAGTTTATTAGTTTATGTGTAGGATAGTATTTTTTTTTATATTTACAACTGGCTAATGTATATGGTATAGACCAGTTTTGATATTTTGGATTATTGGGTACCAGGTAGTGGTTTTACACCATGTTTTTTTGCTTTACATTTTTACACTATTAGTTTAGGCATTGGACATTTTATTGTCTTTTATACTTTCAAATAACCTATTATATAGTTTAATAGTTTTTACCTTGGTTTTTTTTACTACTGGCTTACTTATTACATAATTTATCAGTTTAGGACAGTTTTGATCTTTTGTACTACTGACCCGCATATCATATTATATACTTTATATATTTAGGTATAGAACTGAACAGATTTTAGCTGTTTTTACTACTGTCTAATGTGACTGTTTTTATGTTGGTCTACTATTTGCTAACTTATATAGTTTATTAGTTTAGTTATAGGATAGTTTTTAATTTTAATTTTTTTATAGTTTAGTTATAGGATAGTTTTTACTTTGTTTTTTTATAGTTAAGTTATAGGATAGTTTTTACTGTGTTTTTTTATATAGTTTAGTTATAGGATAGTTTTTACTTTGATTTTTTATTTTTACTACTGGCTTACTTATTACATAATTTATCAGTTTAGGACCGTTTTGATCTTTTCTACTACTCGCATACTATATTATATACTTTTTAGACTTAGAAATAGAATTGAACAGATTTTAGCTATTTTTCTACTGTCTAATGTGACTGTTTTTATGTTTGTGTACTATTTGCTAACTTATATAGTTTATTGGCAGTTTTTACTTTTTTTATTACTACTGGTTAAAATTTTGTATTCTATCATACATAGTTGTCTCTCGATCCACAATAAATCTCTCTTTTTTACCTATATTATTTGAGTGCCAGTGTTTTCTTGCTGTTTTAGGTCTGTATCATATCATGTCATATAGTGTATTGGTTTCGGCGCAGTAAAGTTTTTCATTTCTGTTTTTTTACAGAATAACAAAGTACAAGGATTATATTTTTAGGCATGTTAATAATATGTCAATAGATTTCATGCCATGCATAGGGTTTAATTGATTTCTCCACAGCCTTTGACCCACCCATACAGCTCTCCCATTACGTGGGTTTTCCCTGTCAGTGGGATACTTTAGGAAAACACTAATAGCCTCCAGCTAGCTCGAACATTTCAGAAAACCTTGCACAAATTAGAATCTGAAAGCCCTGGGATTGCTTGTACTTTTTTTTTTATGGTGAGATCACTTTCTAATGTAGAAGTCTCAATTGGAAGCCACCAACCAGTCTGAGGTCTATGGGGAGAAAATGTGAACATTAGCAAATCCGCCCATCCAAGCTGGTTTGTCAATAACTCATGAAGCCCACCCTTGGATGAGGGTCTATTGACCATTCATCAATGCTGCTTCTTGGCCGATCATTGAGTGCCGCCTCTTCATTCAGTTTATCAAGTCTTGCACATAGAAAGGCAAGAATAAAAAAAAGCCTTATTCAGCTTTGTTAAAGCCAACAAGAAGTAAAACTTACCATTTGAACCCTTTCTGGCCCTGTTTTTCCCCTGTTAATGCAGCCCTGCTTAGAAGAGCGCCTTTATTCGGTGGGTTAGAGACTATTCTCTGGCTCTGAATAGCTGGTGGCAGGAAAGAGCAGATGTGGTAGGAGTGTATTTGGTCGGGTGTATTGCTTTCAATTAGGATCAATCAGGTGTCAACTTCTTTACAATGCACTCACTTAATACCCACTGTGTGAAGTCATGAATTCTCCATGCATCACAACAGAGCAGCTTATAAGTAGGAGAACATAGCCCGGACCAGAGCAGATCCTTGGAGACTCCTCCTGGTCACTGTCGTCCTCCAGATGCATTTTTACAGTGCGTTAGACCATGTTGGTAAGTTTTGCAGATCCGTCCAGTCTACGATGTCTCGCCTTAGCACTTGGCTTGGGTAGACGCCATAGTAGGATGAGTTCATTAGGATGCTTTTAAGATGTATATCAAAAAGTCTCTTGGTACCTTCTTCCATAGACCCAGTCTTGTGTTTTATCTCCATCCATCCTGGAAATGATGTGCACCTTCTTAACGCCTTACCCTATAAATACATTTTTAAATGATGCAAAGTGTTATTGTAGCTGCGTTACAAGGAATATGTATTCAGGGAGCGCTGCCAAAAAGGTTGAAGTCTGCAACTATTAAATAATGAGGAGGGGAGGAAAAAAAAGTGGAGCTTGCAGCTGGCTGCTGGAGGAAAAAAACTCTGAAGTAGTCTCAGATGCTCAGGCATCCTGTCAAACCCTTCTCTACAACCAGCTTCAAGGTGACAATCCCCAGGGATCCTGCTTCTGTTGACGTGGATCAATTTAAAGTGGCAATTACTCCAGTCAGATAACGACTTTAAAAGCCTTTTTACGCAAGGAAAGGATGCATAATCACGCCGCGGATGGGAGGTGAATTTTAAGTCACTGTGCAAATTTTTTTTTTGTTCATCCAGATTTTCTATTAGAGACGCCGCACTTTAATTGGTTGGGAATGTGTCGTAGATGTAACGCCGGCAAGTGCTACTGTAACCTGGAAGGGAGAGGGTTACTGCCGGTGGGATTGACTGGTTACGCTGGGCATGTTAATGGTGCGTCTCAGTCTTGGGTGCCTGGAGTCTGGATGACCACACTGTGGTCCTGAAGGGGTTAAATAATATGAATTATGAGAAAAAATGCAAATATTTAGCTTTTTTTATACCTTTATGATTAACATTGGCAGAGTTTATTATATTGTTTAACTTATGTGTGCCTTTTTTACTGTAGTTGGGCTTTTTTGCCCTATTAGGATGAATATGGGATAGAGCGCTGCGGAATATGTTGGCGCTATATAAATAAAATATTATTATCATATAGATACGATATCTTGTTTGTATTCTATTGTTATCTGTCATCAGCCACATCCGGTTCAGTAGAGGATGAGTGCAGTTTCTGCCCCCAAATTATATTATGTCGTATATATCCGGTTGTGAAGCTCTGGAAGTATTGATGCCCATAGATGTGACTGATGGCAGCCGCTGCTATATTGTAATAGGAGGACTTTGGGTTGTGCTGCACCAGGTTGCCTACACATACAGTAGTTTTTTTAGAAAAAAACTAAAAACACCTTTTTTTGTAGCCTTTTATGCTGTAAATCAGTAAGGATCTCTGATATTTGCAATGTGTTTTGCCATTTTGCCTTTCTTTTTTTTCTTTTTCTTTCCATGTCTTACGTTTTTGAGTTTTTTGGGGTCAGTGGCTTTTATTTTATCATGTTTTACAATGCTTTTTTTCCATTTTGACATTTATTTCTCCCCAAATCTTACGTTTTTGGCTTATTGGGTCAGTGGCTTTTCTTTTATTAAACGCAGCATCCTATAGACGTGGGGTTTTTTTTTTTACGTAGTTTGTGATAATATTCTCCCATAGTCCTCTATTGTCTTTTTTTTTTCTCTCCGGGGTAGAAAACGCATGTATTGATATATCTGTCAGTGGTGTTTGTGGCTCCGTTGTGATCGAAGAAGATTAATCCCCAAATTACATCATCTATAACTTACGCCCTCTATGGTCTTTTTTTTTCCTCCGCGGTAGAGAATGGATGTGTTGATATATCTTACAGTGGCTTTTGTGGTTCCGTTGTGATCGGAGAAGAATAATCCCAAAATCACGCGGTCTATAACTTACGCCCTCTATGGGTATTTTTTCTTCTCCGGGGTATAAAACTGATGCATTGATTTATCTTACACTTGCGTTTTTTGTTCCATTGTGATCAGAGAAGAATAATCCCTAAATCACGCGATCTATAACTTACGCCCTGTATGTTTTGGGCGTTTTTTTCTACTCCGAGGTAGAAAACGCATGCGTTGATAGATCTTGCAGTGGCATTTTATGTTCCATTGTGATAGGAGAAGAGTAATCCCTAAATCGCGCCGTCTATAACATACGCCCTCTACAGTCTTTTTTTTTCTTCTCTGGGGTAGAAAATCCCTGCGTTGATAGATTTTTCAGTGGCGTTTGTGGTTCTGTTGCGATTGGAGAAGAATAATCCCTAAATCACATCGTCTATAACTTTATGGGACTTGGAATCAAACGTTAAAAATGTGTAAGTGAAAAAATATGAAAGTATTGAGAAAAGCAAAAATAAAGTGTAAAGAAAAACCGCGGCCAAAATTGTTTGTCAAGGAATCCCGAAATCATCTCTCCATTTTTTGTTTGAAAACCGCTACCCAAAATTGTGTGTGAAGGAAGGCCGAAATCAACTCCATTTCTTGGCCCTTTATGGTCTTTTTTTTTTCTTCTCCTGGGTTGAAAACGCCTACGTTGATAGATCTTTCAGTGGCGTTTGTGGTTCCGTTGTGATCGGAGAATAATCCCTAAATCACATTGTCTATAACTTTACGGGATTTGGAATCAAATGCTAAAAATGCGTAATTGCGGGAAAATTAAAATATTGAGAAAAGCAAAAATAAAATGTTAAAAACCCAACAAAAACCACTGCCCAACATTGTGAGTGTGTGTGTGAAGGAAGCCCAAAATCATCTCTCCATTTCTTGCCTGAAAACCGCTGCCCAACATTGTGTGTGTGAAGGAAGCCCGAAATCAGCCCTCCATTTCTTGGCCATCTGTGGTCTTATTTTTTCTTCTCTGGGGTAGAAAACGAATGTGTTAATATATCTTGCAGTGGCGTTTGTGGTTCTGTTGTGATCAGAGAAGAATAATGCCTAAATCATGGCATCTATAACTTACTGGATTTGCAATCAAATGCTAAAAATGTGTAATTGAGAAAAAATTAAAATATTGAAATAAGCAAAAATAAAATGTAAAAAAAAACCAAACAAAAAACACTGCCCAACATTGTGTGTGTGTGTGTGTAAAGGAAGCCCGAAATCAGCTCTCCATTTCTTGGCCCTCTGTGGTCTTTTTTTTCCTTCTCCGATTTAGAAAACGCCTGCGTTGATAGATCTTTCAGTGGCGTTTGGTTCTGTTGTGATCGGAGAAGAATAATCCCTACATCACGTCATCTATAACTTTACGGTATTTGGAATCAAATGCTAAAAATGCGTAACTGATAAAAAATTAAAATATTGAGAAAAGCAAAAATAAAATGTAAAAAACCCAACATAAACCGCTGGCCAATGTTGTGTGTGTGAAGGAAGCCCGAAATCATCTTTCCATTCCTCATCTGAAAACCGCTGCCCAACATTGTGTGTGTGTGTGTGTGAAGGAAGCCCGAAATCATCTCTCAATTCCTCGTCTGAAAACCGTTGCCCAACATTGTGTTTGTGTGAAGGAAGCCCGAAATCATCTCTCCATTCCTCGTCTGTCTCTCCAGAGAGATGTTTCTGTTCAGTAGACGAAGGAGGAAGACAGTCATGGAGGAGGGGACATTTTGTCACTGTTTAAACACATAGATCTCATTAGTTGACTGTATAGGAGGCTTTGGGTAGAAATTGACATCGTCTAATACACTGCCGCATGGAAATGACTATTCAGGAGATGGATGGGGTCTGCAAGAGTTAAGGAACAGATTGTGCCGTCTTGAGCATTGCTGGAATGATGCGGAAGGGACTTCCTGAAGATCTGGAATCTAATAATTGCTCCATCTCCCCTTGACTGAAACATACACTGGCACAGGTACTTTAGAGAGAGGCGGCGAGCGCTGTTCGTGTGCTGCAAAGATGTTCTGCACAGACACTGCTGAGGTTTAGGAAGGGTTATGTTCAAAGAGAGAGTTTGAAGCAGCAGTTATGTTCCTGGGGCTCAGCTTTTCTGTAGAAACCTGAGCTCGCTACATAAGACAGGCTTGTCAGGCGTATGTTTCTCCTATGAGGTAAGGATCTTATACAAAGGACTAAAGAGCCACTGCTGAGAGGAAAATAGCCAGCCTTCCATAAAGCAGCCTAACAAAAGCCTGCAGCTTTATGTATCATGGTGTCCATTAAAGCTTATTAGGGAAGAGTGCACTGAACCCAGAGAGGTTTTGCGTTATTCACTGGAAGGATAAACATTTAAGGGTGTACGAAATTCGCAAGCAGGAGGACATGATTGTTAAGCTTTGAAAAGGCTTCGCAGGAGATACTTTGTTTTCATCTCCTATGGATCAGCATGGAAAAGGTAAAATAGCACAAGCTGTAAATGTTTGGAGACTATCAATCCGCAGTTCCCGGGGGGGGGGGGTAGGACCGCTGTGCCCCTCTTCGGAGTGTGTTTTTACACATACTTCAAGGGCTAACAAAGACGAGGCATTGGATACTTTTGTTGAGTGGGATGAATTGGCCTATTAAGGGGGGAAAAAAAATCATTAAAAAAACAGTTTATTGTGTCTTATCCGAAGGCAGACAAAGAGCGTGTTTACAGGTAATTGGGTGACGGTGTTGGGGGGGGACCTGGAACTGGTTTTGTGACCCGTGTTTAAGTCAGGGGTAATAAAGAAAAGGGTTACTTGATTTTTTCTTTTTTTTTTATTGGACTGCATTATTATGTTCATAATTGTTGTGTAGTGTCTTGTTTTATGCCGTACGACCCTACGGAAGATGACGGCGCTATGTGAATCAATGAGCCCAACGGCGATAACGATCTGTGAATTGTAAGCGGCAGATCGTCCTGTCCTCTCGCCAGAGTCGCTAGATAGAGTGAGACGAGTCAGCAGGAGAGACCTGGGCTTGTGCTAATTTGCACACACATCCCTGTCATTGTTCTGCCTGAAGAGACAGGGCTGGGTTCAAGGCCACATGTGCTCCTGTCATCGTTCACATTTCTGCTCCAAGTGCAATACGGAGTGTCAGCTCTCCATCTGTCTAGCATCATCCCGCCTGCAGCCAGCAGCAGCTTCATGGCCAGGCATCCAGTCCAGGGCTGGAGCCTCTAGACCTGAGAGGAGAGAAGACAAGGGAGCGCTGCTGTCCAGGGCTGGAGCCTCTAGACCTGAGAAAAGACAAGGGAGCGCTTCTGTCCAGGGCTGGCTCTATGCAGGATGCCTGGTAAGTCAGGATGGCTCCTTCACTTCTGTCTTGGATGCTTGTGTGCAGCCTTGGCCGCAGCAGACACAATGCAGAATGGGATTGATCGTTCTAGAATTACTTAGGTGCACATATTTATTCTGTACTTTCTACATACACACATACACATGTACACATATATGCATGTACGCGTATACATATAACGTACCTATACGTGTACATATATGTGTCCATATGTATTCAGATTCGCACTATGTGTATGTGTTATATTGAGGCATAATGCGAAACTCCTTATTTCCACTTGTACAAGTGTATATGTGTGTCTTTTATGTCTTTGCATTTTATGTGTATTGCATATACTTTAGGTTATTTATGTGTTTATATTTGTGAATTGTATGTATTGCATATGCTCTAGCTTTTATGTGTGTTTTATACATGTGTATTGCATATTCGCTAGGTATTATACATGTTTATACATGTGTATGGCATATACTTTAGGTCTTTAACATGTTTATACATGTGTATTGCATATACTCTAGGTTTTATACATGTTTATACATGTGTATTGCATATACTCTAGGTTTTATACATGTTTATACATGTGTATTGCATATACTCTAGGTTTTATACATGTTTATATATGTGTATTGCATATACTCTGGGATTTATATATCTTTTATACATGTGTATGGCATATATGCTAGGTTTTATGTATGTTTATATATGTGTATTGCATATACTTTAGGTTTTATAAGTGTTTATATATGTGTATTGCATATACTCTAGGTTTTATACATGTTTATATATGTGTATTGCATATATTCTAGGATTTATATATCTTTTATACATGTGTATGGCATATATGCTAGGTTTTATATATGTTTCTATATGTGTATTACATATACTTTAGGTTTTATACATCTTTATATATGTGTATTACATATACTTTAGGTTTTATACATCTTTATATATGTGTATTACATATACTTTAGGTTTTATACATGTTTATACATGTGTATTGCATATACTCTAGGTTTTATACATGTTTATACATGTGTATTGCATATACTCTAGGTTTTATACATGTTTATATATGTGTATTGCATATACTCTGGGATTTATATATCTTTTATACATGTGTATGGCATATATGCTAGGTTTTATGTATGTTTATATATGTGTATTGCATATACTTTAGGTTTTATAAGTGTTTATATATGTGTATTGCATATACTCTAGGTTTTATACATGTT